>NC_088407.1:6996272-7004291 GCF_034236695.1 Oncorhynchus nerka | reverse complement strand
TGTGCTGTTCAGTTGTATTTCTTTATCAGTGTGGTAGAGGTCAGTGTGGTAGAGGTCAGTGTGGTAGTGATGAGGTCAGATTGTGGTGATGTGGCAGATGAGGTCAGTGTGGTAGAGGTCAGTGTGAGTAGAGGTCCCAGTGTGGTAGAGGGTCCAGTGTGGTGATGGGGTCAGTGTGGTAGTGATAGAGGTCAGTGTGGTGGGGTCAGTGTGGTAGTGATAGAGGTCAGTGTGGTAGAGGTCAGTGTGGTAGAGGTCAGTGTGGTAGTGATAGAGGTCAGTGTGGTAGAGGTCAGTGTGGTAGAGGTCAGTGTGGTAGTGATGAGAGGTCAGTGTGATAGTGATAGAGGTCAGTGTGATAGAGGTCAGTGTGGTAGTGATAGAGGTCAGTGTGAAAGAGGTCAGTGTGGTGGTGATAGAGGTCAGTGTGTGGTAGTGGTAGAGGTCAGTGTGGTAGTGATAGAGGTCAGTGTGGTAGAGGTCAGTGTGGTAGAGGTCAGTGTGGTAGAGGTCAGTGTGGTAGTGGTAGAGGTCAGTGTGGTAGAGGTCAGTGTGGTAGAGGTCAGTGTGGTAGTGATAGAGTCAGTGTGGTAGAGGTCAGTGTGGTAGAGGTCAGTGTGGTAGTGGTAGAGGTCAGTGTGGTAGGAGTCAGTGTGGTAGTGATAGAGGTCAGTGTGGTAGAGGTCAGTGTGGTAGAGGTCAGTGTGGTAGTGATAGAGGTCAGTGTGGTAGAGGTCAGTGTGGTAGAGGTCAGTGTGATAGTGATAGAGGTCAGTGTGATAGTGATAGAGGTCAGTGTGATAGAGGTCAGTGTGGTAGTGATAGAGGTCAGTGTGAAAGAGGTCAGTGTGGTGGTGATAGAGGTCAGTGTGGTAGTGATAGAGGTCAGTGTGGTAGTGATAGAGGTCAGTGTGGTAGAGGTCAGTGTGGTAGAGGTCAGTGTGGTAGAGGTCAGTGTGGTAGTGGTAGAGGTCAGTGTGGTAGAGGTCAGTGTGGTAGAGGTCAGTGTGGTAGAGGTCAGTGTGGTAGAGGTCAGTGTGGTAGTGGTAGAGGTCAGTGTGATAGTGATAGAGGTCAGTGTGGTAGAGGTCAGTGTGGTAGTGATAGAGGTCAGTGTGGTAGTGATAGAGGTCAGTGTGAAAGAGGTCAGTGTGGTGGTGATAGAGGTCAGTGTGGTAGAGGTCAGTGTGGTAGTGATAGAGGTCAGTGTGGTAGTGATAGAGGTCAGTGTGGTAGAGGTCAGTGTGGTAGAGGTCTGTGTGGTAGAGGTCAGTGTGGTAGTGGTAGAGGTCAGTGTGGTAGTGATAGAGTCAGTGTGGTAGTGATAGAGGTCAGTGTGGTAGAGTCCAGTGTGGTATGAGGTCAGTGTGGTAGAGGTCAGTGTGGTAGGGGTCAGTGTGGTAGTGATAGAGGTCAGTGTGGTAGAGAGTCAGTGTGGTAGTGATGGAGGTCAGTGTGGTAGTGATAGAGGTCAGTGTGGTGAGGTCAGTGTGGTAGTGATAGAGGTCAGTGTGATAGAGGTCAGTGTGGTAGTGATAGAGGTCAGTGTGGTAGAGGTCAGTGTGGTAGTGATAGAGGTCAGTGTGGTAGAGGTCAGTGTATGAGGTCAGTGTGGTAGAGGTCAGTGTGGTAGAGGTCAGTGTGGTAGGGTCAGTGTAGATAGTGATGGAGGTCAGTGTGATAGTGATAGAGGTCAGTGTGGTAGAGGTCAGTGTGGTAGTGATAGAGGTCAGTGTGGTAGTGATAGAGGTCAGTGTGGTAGAGGTCAGTGTGGTAGAGTCTGTGTGGTAGAGGTCAGTGTGGTAGTCTAAAGTCAATGTAATGAAAATCAATATGGTAGGAGTCAGTGTGATAGTGATAGAGAGTCAGTGTGATAGAGTCAGTGGTAGAGGTCCAGTGTGGTAGGAGTCAGTGTGATAGAGGTCAGTGTGATGAAGCGTCAGTGTGGTAGAGGTCAGTGTAGTAGGAGTCAGTGTAGTAGTAATAGAGGTCAAATGTAAGTGGTAATCCAAATGTAAATAGGATAAAATCAATGTGATAGAGTTCAGTGTGATAGAGGTCAGTGTAATAGCAAATCAAAATGTGCAGTGATAAAGAAATCAATGAAAAATCTCAATGTAAGCAAAATCCAAATGTAATAATAATAATCAATGTAATAATCATAAAGTCAATGTAATAAATAACAGCGTAAATAGTAATAGATAATCCAATGTAAAAGTCGGTGATAGTAGCGCAGATAATCAGATGCGGTAGTAATAAGTCAATGTAAATATGTCCAAAGTCAGTGTGGTAAAGTCAGTGTAGTAGAGTCAGTGTAGTAGTAGTAGGAAGTCAGTGTAGTAAGGTCAGTGGTAGAAAGTCAGTATTGAATCCAGTGTGGTAAGTCAGTGTGTAGTAGTATTGAGTCAAGTGTAATAAGTAATAAAATCAATGTAAATGACAAATCAATGTAAGCTGTAATAAAGTCAATGTAAGTAGTAATAAAGTCAAGTATAAGCAAAGTCAATGTAAATGGCCAATAAAAATCAAAATGTAAGTAGAGAATCAGTGTAAGTAATAAAGTCAGTGTGGTATGCTAGGAGTCAGTGTGGTAGAGTCAGTGTGGTAGGAGTCTGTGGTAAAGGTCAGTGTGGTAGTATTGAGGTCAGTGTAGTAGAAGTCAGTGTAGTAGAAAGTCAGTGTGGTAGAGTCAGTGTGATAGAGGTCAGTGTGGTAGTGATGAGGTCAGTGTGGTAGAGGTCAGTGTGGTAGTGGTAGAGGTCAGTGTGGTAGGGTCAGTGTGGATGAGGGTCAGTGTGGTAGTGATAGAGGTCAGTGTGGTAGAGGTCAGTGTGGTAGAGGTCAGTGTGGTAGAGGTCAGTGTGGTAGTGGTAGAGGTCAGTGTGCTAGTGATAGAGGTCAGTGTGGTAGTGATAGAGGTCAGTGTGATAGAGGTCAGTGTGATAGTGATAGAGGTCAGTGTGGTAGTGATAGAGGTCAGTGTGATAGAGGTCAGTGTGATAGTGATAGAGGTCAGTGTGGTAGTGATAGAGGTCAGTGTGGTAGAGGTCAGTGTGGTAGAGGTCAGTGTGGTAGTGATAGAGGTCAGTGTGGTAGTGATAGAGGTCAGTGTGATAGAGGTCAGTGTGGTAGTGATAGAGGTCAGTGTGGTAGAGGTCAGTGTGATAGAGGTCAGTGTGATAGTGATAGAGGTCAGTGTGGTAGTGATAGAGGTCAGTGTGATAGTGATAGAGGTCAGTGTGGTAGTGATAGAGGTCAGTGTGGTAGAGGTCAGTGTGGTAGAGGTCAGTGTGATAGTGATAGAGGTCAGTGTGGTAGTGATAGAGGTCAGTGTGATAGAGGTCAGTGTGATAGTGATAGAGGTCAGTTTGGTAGTGATAGAGGTCAGTGTGATAGAGGTCAGTGTGATAGTGATAGAGGTCAGTGTGGTAGTGATAGAGGTCAGTGTGGTAGAGGTCAGTGTGGTAGAGGTCAGTGTGGTAGTGATAGAGGTCAGTGTGGTAGTGATAGAGGTCAGTGTGATAGAGGTCAGTGTGGTAGTGATAGAGGTCAGTGTGATAGTGATAGAGGTCAGTGTGGTAGTGGTAGAGGTCAGTGTGGTAGAGGTCAGTGTGGTAGTGGTAGAGGTCAGTGTGATAGAGGTCAGTGTGGTAGTGATAGAGGTCAGTGTGGTAGTGATAGAGGTCAGTGTGGTAGAGGTCAGTGTGGTAGAGGTCAGTGTGGTAGTGGTAGTAATAAGTCAATGTGGTAGATAAAATCCAAAATGTGGTAAAATGTGATGGTATTAAAATGGTGAGGTCGGTGTGGTAGAGGTCGGTGTGGTAGAGGTCAAAATAGTAGAATCAGAGGTCGGTGTGGTAGAGGTCGGTGGTAATCAGTGTGATAGTGATGGGGGTCCGTGTGGTGGGAATCGGTGTGGTAGAGGTCAGTGTGGTGGTGTGATGGGGGTCAGTGTGAAGAGGGTCAGTGTGGTAGTGATGAGGTCAGTGTGGTAGAGGTCAGTGTGGTAGAGGTCAGTGTAAATAATAATAAAATCAAAATAATACAAAATCAGTATAGTAAAGGTCAGTGTGAATACAAAAAATCAAAATAGTGTGATAGTGATGAGGTCAGTGTGATAAAGTCAATGTAAATAGTAATAGATGTCAATGTGAAGATCAAAATGTGGTGGTCCAGTATAAGTCAGTGTGGTAGTGTAATCAATGTGGTAGAGGTCAATGTGGTAGAAATCAGTGTGGTAAAAATCAATGTGGTGATGGTCAGAGGTCAGTGTGGTAGGGTCAGTGTGGTGGAAATCAATGTGGTAGAGGTCAGTGTGGTAGTGGTAGAGTCAGTGTGGTATGGTCAGTGTGGTAGGAGTCAGTGTGATAGTGATAAGTCAGTGTGATAGTGATAGGGTCAGTGTGGTAGTGATGAAGTCAGTGTAGAAAAGGTCAAAATGTGGTGATCCCAATGTCAGTGTGGTAGGAGTCCGGTGTGGTAGTAATGAAGTCAGTGTGGTAGTGATGAAAGGTCAGTGTGGTAGAGAGTCAGTGTGGTAGAAATCTGTGTGGTGAGTCGGTGTGGTAGTGGTAGGGTCAGTGTGGTAGAGGTCAGTGTGGTAGAGGTCAGTGTGGTAGAGGTCAGTGTGGTAGTGGTAGAGTCCAGTGTGGTAGTGATGGAGGTCAGTGTGGTAGAGGTCCCAGTGTGGTAGTGTAGAGGTCAATGTGGTAATAATAAAGAAAAATCAAAATGGTAGAAAATCAGTGTGAAGAGGTCAGTGTGATAGTAATAAAATCAAAATGTAAGCCAAAATCAGTGTAAATATGATCAGGTAAGTGTGAATAGGAGTCAGTGTGGTGGTGAAAATCAGTGTGGTAGTGATGAGGTCAGTGTGGTAAAAATGATATAATCAGTGTAAAATCAAATATCAGTGTGGTAAAAATCCAAATGTGGTAGTGGTAAAAATCAATATGTGGTCAAAATATAATCGGTGTGGTGGGGTCAAATGGTAAGGTCAGTGTGGTAAGGTCAATGTGGTAGTGGTAATACAAAGAATCAATGTGAATAGTGATAAAGGTCAGTGTGGTAGGGTCAGTGTGGTATTGATAAGGTCAGTGTGGTAGTGATGAAGTCCCAGTGTAGTAAGAGGTCAGTGTGGTGGTGATGGGGTCAGTGTGGTAAAGTCAGTGGTGATGAGAATCGGTGTGGTAGTGATGGGGTCAGTGTGGTGAGGTCAGTAATAAAGTCTGTGTGGTAGAGGTCAGTGTGGTAGTGGTGAATCAATGTGGTAGTGATGGGGGGTCAGTGTGGTAGTAATGGAGTCAATGTGGTAAAGTCAGTGGTGGTGAGAGGTCAGTGTGGTAGGGAGTCAGTGTGGTAGAGGTCAGTGTGTGAGTAGTGATGGGAGTCAGTGTGGTAGGAGTCAGTGTGGTAGTCTGATGGGGTCAGTGTGGTAGTGATGGGGTCAGTGTGGTAGTGGTGGAGGTCAGTGTGGTAGAGGTCGGTGTGATGGGGGTCAGTGTGACAGAGATTCAGTGTGATAGTGATAGAGGTCAGTGTGGTAGTGATGGGGTCAGTGTGGTAGTGATAGAGGTCAGTGTGGTAGTGATAGAGGTCAGTGTGGTAGTGGTAGAGGTCAGTGTGATGGTGATGAGGTCAGTGTGGTAGGAGGTCAGTGTGGTAGTAGGTCATGTGTGGTATGAGAGGTCAGTGTGGTAGTGATAGAGGTCAGTGTGGTAGTGATGAGGTCAGTGTGGTAGAGGTCAGTGTGGTAGAGGTCAGTGTGGTAGAGGTCAGTGTGGTAGTGATGAGGGTCAGTGTGGTAGAGGTCAGTGTGGTAGTGATAGAGGTCAGTGTGGTGGTGATGAGGTCAGTGTGGTAGTGATAGAGGTCAGTGTGGTAGTGGTAGAGGTCAGTGTGGTAGTGGTAGGAGGTCAGTGTGGTGAGGTCAGTGTGATAGAGGTCAGTGTGGTAGTGAGTGGTAGTGGTAGTGTGGTGAGAGGTCAGTGTGGTAGAGGTCAGTGTGGTAGTGGTAGAGGTCAGTGTGGTAGGGTCGGTGGAGAGTCAGTGTGGTAGAGGTCAGTGTGGTAGTGATGAGGTCAGTGTGGTAGAGGTCAGTGTGGTAGTGATGAGGTCAGTGTGGTAGTGGTAGAGGTCAGTGTGGTAGAGGTCAGTGTGATGGGGAGTCAGTGTGGTAGAGAGTCAGTGTGGTAGTGATGGGTCAGTGTGGTAGTGATAGAGGTCAGTGTGGTAGTGATAGAGGTCAGTGTGGTGAGAGGTCAGTGTGGTAGAGAGTCAGTGTGGTAGAGGTCAGTGTGGTAGTGATAGGGGTCAGTGTGGTAGGGTCGGTGTGATGAGAGGTCAGTGTGGTAGTGATGAGGTCAGTGTGGTAGTGGTAGAGGTCAGTGTGGTAGGGTCAGTGTGATAGAGGTCAGTGTGGTGAGAGGTCAGTGTGGTAGTGGTCAGTGTGGTAGATGGTGATGAGGTCAGTGTGGTAGTGGTAGAGGTCAGTGTGGTGGTAGGTGTAGTGGTGAGTCAGGTGATGGGGTCAGTGTGGTAGTGATGAGGTCAGTGTGGTAGTGATGGAGGTCAGTGTGGTAGAGGTCAGTGTGATAGAGGTCAGTGTGGTAGAGGTCAGTGTGATAGAGGTCAGTGTGGTAGTGGTAGAGGTCAGTGTGGTAGAGGTCAGTGTGGTAGTGGTAGAGGTCAGTGTGGTAGTGATAGAGGTCAGTGTGGTAGAGGTCAGTGTGGTAGTGGTCAGTGTGGTAGAGGTCAGTGTGGTAGTGATAGAGGTCAGTGTGGTAGAGGTCAGTGTGGTAGAGGTCAGTGTGGTAGTGATAGAGGTCAGTGTGGTAGAGGTCAGTGTGGTAGTGATAGAGGTCAGTGTGGTAGTGATAGAGGTCAGTGTGGTAGTGGTAGAGGTCAGTGTGGTAGAGGTCAGTGTGATAGAGGTCAGTGTGATAGAGGTCAGTGTGATAGTGATAGAGGTCAGTGTGGTAGTGATAGAGGTCAGTGTGGTAGTGATAGAGGTCAGTGTGGTAGTGGTAGAGGTCAGTGTGGTAGTGATAGAGGTCAGTGTGATAGAGGTCAGTGTGATAGAGGTCAGTGTGGTAGAGGTCAGTGTGATAGTGATAGAGGTCAGTGTGGTAGTGATAGAGGTCAGTGTGGTAGTGGTAGAGGTCAGTGTGCTAGTGATAGAGGTCAGTGTGGTAGTGGTAGAGGTCAGTGTGATAGTGATAGAGGTCAGTGTGGTAGTGATAGAGGTCAGTGTGGTAGTGATAGAGTCAGTGTGGTAGTGATAGAGGTCAGTGTGGTAGAGGTCAGTGTGGTAGGGGTCAGTGTGGTGGTGATGGAGGTCAGTGTGGTAGAGAGTCAGTGTGGTAGTGATGGGGGTCGGTGTGGTAGTGATAGAGGGTCAGTGTGGTGAGGGGTCAGTGTGGTAGGGGTCAGTGTGGTAGAGGTCAGTGTGGTAGAGGTCAGTGTGGTAGAGAGTCAGTGTGATATTGATAGAGGTCAGTGTGGTAGTATAGAGTCAGTGTGGTAGTGGTAGAGGTCAGTGTGCTAGTGATGGAGGTCAGTGTGGTGGTGGTAGAGGTCAGTGTGGTAGTGGTAGGAGGTCAGTGTGCTAGTGATGAGGTCAGTGTGGTGAGTGATGGGAGTCAGTGTGATAGGAGGGTCAGTGTGGTAGTGATGGGAGTCAGTGTGGTAGAGGTCAGTGTGATAGAGGTCAGTGTGGTAGTGGTAGAGGTCAGTGTGGTAGAGGTCAGTGTGGTAGTGGTAGAGGTCAGTGTGATAGAGGTCAGTGTGGTAGTGATAGAGGTCAGTGTGGTAGTGATAGAGGTCAGTGTGGTAGAGGTCAGTGTGGTAGAGGTCAGTGTGGTAGAGGTCAGTGTGGTAGTGGTAGGGTGTCAGTGTGGCTGGTGATTAGAGGTCAGTGTGTGGTAGTGATAGAGGTCAGTGTGGTAGGAGTCAGTGTGGTAGAGGTCAGTGTGGTGTGGGGTCAGTGTGGTAGAGGTCAGTGCTGCTAGTGATGAGGTC
>NC_088407.1:6986678-6995772 GCF_034236695.1 Oncorhynchus nerka | reverse complement strand
TAGATGAGCATGTATTGGGTGTAGGGATGTAGGGACCGGGTCAGGATAGATGAGCATGTATTGGGTGTAGGGATGTAGGGACCGGGTCAGGATAGATGAGCATGTTTTGGGTGTAGGGATGTAGGGACCGGGTCAGGATAGATGAGCATGTTTTGGGTGTAGGGATGTAGGGACCGGGTCAGGATAGATGAGCATGTTTTGGGATGTAGGGATGTAGGGACTGGGTCAGGATAGATGAGCATGTTTTGGGTGTAGGGATGTAGGGACCGGGTCAGGATAGATGAGATAGGGATGTAGGGAGCAGGATAGATGAGCATGTTTTGGGTGTAGGGATGTAGGGTTTGGGGGTCAGGATAGATGAGCATGTTTTGGGTGTAGGGATGTAGGGACCGGGTCAGGATAGATGAGCATGTATTGGGTGTAGGGATGTAGGGACCGGGTCAGGATAGATGAGCATGTTTTGGGTGTAGGGATGTAGGGACCGGGTCAGGATAGATGAGCATGTTTTGGGTGTAGGGATGTAGGGACCGGGTCAGGATCCAGGATAGATGAGCATGTTTTGGGTGTAGATGGATGTAGGGATCGGGTCAGGATAGATGAGCATGTATTGGGTGTAGGGATGTAGGGACCGGGTCAGGATAGATGAGCATGTATTGGGTGTAGGGATGTAGGGACCGGGTCAGGATAGATGAGCATGTTTTGGGTGTAGGGATGTAGGGACCGGGTCAGGATAGATGAGCATGTATTGGGTGTAGGGATGTAGGGACCGGGTCAGGATAGATGAGCATGTTTTGGGTGTAGGGATGTAGGGACCGGGTCAGGATAGATGAGCATGTTTTGGGTGTAGGGATGTAGGGACGGGTCAGGATAGATGAGCATGTATTGGGTGTAGGGATGTAGGGACAGGGTCAGGATAGATGAGCATGTATTGGGTGTAGGGATGTAGGGACCGGGTCAGGATAGATGAGCATGTTTTGGGTGTAGGGATGTAGGGACCGGGTCAGGATAGATGAGCATGTATTGGGTGTAGGGATGTAGGGACCGGGTCAGGATAGATGAGCATGTATTGGGTGTAGGGATGTAGGGACCGGGTCACGATAGATGAGCATGTTTTGGGTGTATGTTTGGGGGATGTAGGGACGGGTCAGATAGATGAGCATGTTTTGGGTGTAGGGATGTAGGGACCGGGTCAGGATAGATGAGCATGTTTTGGGTGTAGGGATGTAGGGACCGGGTCAGGATAGATGAGCATGTTTTGGGTGTAGGGATGTAGGGACCGTGTCACGATAGATGAGCATGTTTTGGGTGTAGGGATGAAGGGACCGGGTCAGGATAGATGAGCATGTTTTGGGTGTAGGGATGTAGGGACCGGGTCACGATAGATGAGCATGTATTGGGTGTAGGGATGTAGGGACCAGGTCAGGATAGATGAGCATGTTTTGGGTGTAGGGATGTAGGGACCGGGTCAGGATAGATGAGCATGTTTTGGGTGTAGGGATGTAGGGACCGGGTCAGGATAGATGAGCATGTATTGGGTGTAGGGATGTAGGGACCGGGTCAGGATAGATGAGCATGTATTGGGTGTAGGGATGTAGGGACCGGGTCACGATAGATGAGCATGTTTTGGGTGTAGGGATGTAGGGACCGGGTCACGATAGATGAGCATGTTTTGGGTGTAGGGATGTAGGGACGGGTCAGGATAGATGAGCATGTATTGGGTGTAGGGATGTAGGGACCGGGTCAGGATAGATGAGCATGTTTTGGGTGTAGGGATGTAGGGAGCATGATGAGCATGTTTTGGGTGTAGGGATGTAGGGACCGGGTCAGGATAGATGAGCATAGGGATTAGGGACCGGGTTAGATGAGCATGTTTTGGGTGTAGGGATGTAGGGACGGGTCAGGATAGATGAGCATGTTTTGGGTGTAGGGATGTAGGGACCGGGTCAGGATAGATGAGCATGTTTTGGGTGTAGGGATGTAGGGACCGGGTCAGGATAGATGAGCATGTTTTGGGTGTAGGGATGTAGGGACCGGGTCAGGATAGATGAGCATGTTTTGGGTGTAGGGATGTAGGGACCGGGTCAGGATAGATGAGCATGTATTGGGTGTAGGGATGTAGGGACCGGGTCAGGATAGATGAGCATGTTTTGGGTGTAGGGATGTAGGGACCGGGTCAGGATAGATGAGCATGTTTTGGGTGTAGGGATGTAGGGACCGGGTCAGGATAGATGAGCATGTTTTGGGTGTAGGGATGTAGGGACCGGGTCAGGATAGATGAGCATGTATTGGGTGTAGGGATGTAGGGACTGGGTCAGGATAGATGAGCATGTATTGGGTGTAGGGATGTAGGGACCAGGTCAGGATAGATGAGCATGTTTTGGGTGTAGGGATGTAGGGACCGGGTCAGGATAGATGAGCATGTTTTGGGTGTAGGGATGTAGGGACCGGGTCAGGATAGATGAGCATGTTTTGGGTGTAGGGATGTAGGGACCGGGTCAGGATAGATGAGCATGTTTTGGGTGTAGGGATGTAGGGACCGGGTCAGGATAGATGAGCATGTATTGGGTGTAGGGATGTAGGGACCGGGTCAGGATAGATGAGCATGTATTGGGTGTAGGGATGTAGGGACCGGGTCAGGATAGATGAGCATGTTTTGGGTGTAGGGATGTAGGGACCGGGTCAGGATAGATGAGCATGTTTTGGGTGTAGGGATGTAGGGACCGGGTCAGGATAGATGAGCATGTATTGGGTGTAGGGATGTAGGGACCGGGTCAGGATAGATGAGCATGTATTGGGTGTAGGGATGTAGGGACCGGGTCAGGATAGATGAGCATGTTTTGGGTGTAGGGATGTAGGGACCGGGTCAGGATAGATGAGCATGTATTGGGTGTAGGGATGTAGGGACCGGGTCAGGATAGATGAGCATGTATTGGGTGTAGGGATGTAGGGACTGGGTCAGGATAGATGAGCATGTATTGGGTGTAGGGATGTAGGGACCAGGTCAGGATAGATGAGCATGTTTTGGGTGTAGGGATGTAGGGACCGGGTCACGATAGATGAGCATGTTTTGGGTGTAGGGATGTAGGGACCGGGTCAGGATAGATGAGCATGTTTTGGGTGTAGGGATGTAGGGACCGGGTCAGGGATAGATGAGCATGTTTTGGGTGTAGGGATGTAGGGACCGGGTCAGGATAGATGAGCATGTTTTGGGTGTAGGGATGTAGGGACCGGGTCAGGATAGATGAGCATGTTTTGGGTGTAGGGATGTAGGGACCGGGTCAGGATAGATGAGCATGTTTTGGGTGTAGGGATGTAGGGACCGGGTCAGGATAGATGAGCATGTTTTGGGTGTAGGGATGTAGGGACCGGGTCAGGATAGATGAGCATGTTTTGGGTGTAGGGATGTAGGGACCGGGTCACGATAGATGAGCATGTTTTGGGTGTAGGGATGTAGGGACCGGGTCAGGATAGATGAGCATGTATTGGGTGTAGGGATGTAGGGACCGGGTCAGGATAGATGAGCATGTTTTGGGTGTAGGGATGTAGGGACCGGGTCAGGATAGATGAGCATGTATTGGGTGTAGGGATGTAGGGACCGGGTCAGGATAGATGAGCATGTATTGGGTGTAGGGATGTAGGGACCGGGTCAGGATAGATGAGCATGTTTTGGGTGTAGGGATGTAGGGACCGGGTCAGGATAGATGAGCATGTATTGGGTGTAGGGATGTAGGGACCGGGTCAGGATAGATGAGCATGTATTGGGTGTAGGGATGTAGGGACTGGGTCAGGATAGATGAGCATGTATTGGGTGTAGGGATGTAGGGACCAGGTCAGGATAGATGAGCATGTTTTGGGTGTAGGGATGTAGGGACCGTAGGGTCAGGGATAGATGAGCATGTTTTGGGTGTAGGGATGTAGGGAGGGACCGGGTCAGGATAGATGAGCATGTTTTGGGTGTAGGGATGTAGGGACCGGGTCAGGATAGATGAGCATGTTTTGGGTGTAGGGATGTAGGGACCGGGTCAGGATAGATGAGCATGTTTTGGGTGTAGGGATGTAGGGACCGGGTCAGGATAGATGAGCATGTTTTGGGTGTAGGGATGTAGGGACCGGGTCAGGATAGATGAGCATGTTTTGGGTAGGGATGTAGGGACCGGGTCAGGATAGATGAGCATGTTTTGGGTGTAGGGATGTAGGGACCGGGTCAGGATAGATGAGCATGTTTTGGGTGTAGGGATGTAGGGACCGGGTCAGGATAGATGAGCATGTTTTGGGTGTAGGGATGTAGGGACCGGGTCAGGATAGATGAGCATGTTTTGGGTGTAGGGATGTAGGGACCGGGTCAGGATAGATGAGCATGTATTGGGTGTAGGGATGTAGGGACCGGGTCAGGATAGATGAGCATGTTTTGGGTGTAGGGATGTAGGGACCGGGTCAGGATAGATGAGCATGTTTTGGGTGTAGGGATGTAGGGACCGGGTCAGGATAGATGAGCATGTTTTGGGTGTAGGGATGTAGGGACCGGGTCAGGATAGATGAGCATGTATTGGGTGTAGGGATGTAGGGACTGGGTCAGGATAGATGAGCATGTATTGGGTGTAGGGATGTAGGGACCAGGTCAGGGTCAGGATAGATGAGCATGTTTTGGGTGTAGGGATGTAGGGACCGGGTCACGATAGATGAGCATGTTTTGGGTGTAGGGATGTAGGGACCGGGTCAGGATAGATGAGCATGTTTTGGGTGTAGGGATGTAGGGACCGGGTCAGGATAGATGAGCATGTTTTGGGTGTAGGGATGTAGGGACCGGGTCACGATAGATGAGCATGTTTTGGGTGTAGGGATGTAGGGACCGGGTCAGGATAGATGAGCATGTTTTGGGTGTAGGGATGTAGGGACCGGGTCAGGATAGATGAGCATGTTTTGGGTGTAGGGATGTAGGGACCGGGTCAGGATAGATGAGCATGTTTTGGGTGTAGGGATGTAGGGACCGGGTCAGGATAGATGAGCATGTTTTGGGTGTAGGGATGTAGGGACCGGGTCACGATAGATGAGCATGTTTTGGGTGTAGGGATGTAGGGACCGGGTCAGGATAGATGAGCATGTTTTGGGTGTAGGGATGTAGGGACCGGGTCAGGATAGATGAGCATGTATTGGGTGTAGGGATGTAGGGACCGGGTCAGGATAGATGAGCATGTTTTGGGTGTAGGGATGTAGGGACCGGGTCAGGATAGATGAGCATGTTTTGGGTGTAGGGATGTAGGGACCGGGTCAGGATAGATGAGCATGTTTTGGGTGTAGGGATGTAGGGACCGGGTCAGGATAGATGAGCATGTTTTGGGTGTAGGGATGTAGGGACCGGGTCACGATAGATGAGCATGTTTTGGGTGTAGGGATGTAGGGACCGGGTCAGGATAGATGAGCATGTTTTGGGTGTAGGGATGTAGGGACCGGGTCAGGATAGATGAGCATGTTTTGGGTGTAGGGATGTAGGGACCGGGTCAGGATAGATGAGCATGTTTTGGGTGTAGGGATGTAGGGACCGGGTCACGATAGATGAGCATGTTTTGGGTGTAGGGATGTAGGGACCGGGTCAGGATAGATGAGCATGTTTTGGGTGTAGGGATGTAGGGACCGGGTCAGGATAGATGAGCATGTATTGGGTGTAGGGATGTAGGGACCGGGTCAGGATAGATGAGCATGTTTTGGGTGTAGGGATGTAGGGACCGGGTCAGGATAGATGAGCATGTTTTGGGTGTAGGGATGTAGGGACCGGGTCAGGATAGATGAGCATGTTTTGGGTGTAGGGATGTAGGGACCGGGTCAGGATAGATGAGCATGTTTTGGGTGTAGGGATGTAGGGACCGGGTCACGATAGATGAGCATGTTTTGGGTGTAGGGATGTAGGGACCGGGTCAGGATAGATGAGCATGTTTTGGGTGTAGGGATGTAGGGACCGGGTCAGGATAGATGAGCATGTATTGGGTGTAGGGATGTAGGGACCGGGTCAGGATAGATGAGCATGTATTGGGTGTAGGGATGTAGGGACCGGGTCAGGATAGATGAGCATGTTTTGGGTGTAGGGATGTAGGGACCGGGTCAGGATAGATGAGCATGTATTGGGTGTAGGGATGTAGGGACCGGTTCAGGATAGATGAGCATGTATTGGGTGTAGGGATGTAGGGACTGGGTCAGGATAGATGAGCATGTATTGGGTGTAGGGATGTAGGGACCGGGTCAGGATAGATGAGCATGTTTTGGGTGTAGGGATGTAGGGACCGGGTCACGATAGATGAGCATGTTTTGGGTGTAGGGATGTAGGGACCGGGTCAGGATAGATGAGCATGTTTTGGGTGTAGGGATGTAGGGACCGGGTCAGGATAGATGAGCATGTTTTGGGTGTAGGGATGTAGGGACCGGGTCAGGATAGATGAGCATGTTTTGGGTGTAGGGATGTAGGGACCGGGTCAGGATAGATGAGCATGTTTTGGGTGTAGGGATGTAGGGACCGAGTCAGGATAGATGAGCATGTTTTGGGTGTAGGGATGTAGGGACCGGGTCAGGATAGATGAGCATGTTTTGGGTGTAGGGATGTAGGGACCGGGTCAGGATAGATGAGCATGTTTTGGGTGTAGGGATGTAGGGACCGGGTCAGGATAGATGAGCATGTTTTGGGTGTAGGGATGTAGGGACCAGGTCACGATAGATGAGCATGTTTTGGGTGTAGGGATGTAGGGACCGGGTCAGGATAGATGAGCATGTTTTGGGTGTAGGGATGTAGGGACCGGGTCAAGGGAGAAAAGTGGTGGCTTTCATTTTAGAGATGATTGACTGGATGGGACTTCTGTGGATGTTACTGAGGGGCAGTCTGGGTTGGTGGCTCAGGAGGTGGGGTGTAGGCAGAGGCCATAATGACTGTTTACATACACTCAATTAGCATTTGATAGCATTGTCTTTAAATTGTTTAACTTGGGTCAAATGTTTCGGCTGGATTTCCACAAGCTTCCCACGATAAGTTAGGGGGAAAATTTGTTTTAATTTCAACCTATGTCACTTCTGTCGTTGAATGAGTGAGACCAAATCGCAGAGTTGAAAGTGTTCATCGTACTTTATTAAATGAACAACAAAATATATATATATATATATATATAACAGAAACTATACAAAGACAAGATCCCACAAACTAGGGTGAAAAACAGGCTACCTAAGTATGATTCCCAATCAGAGACAACGATAGACAGCTGCCTCTGATTGGGAACCAATGGGGACCCGGCCAACAAAGAAATAGAAAACTAGAATGCCCACCCAAATCACACCCTGACCAAATAGAGAAAAAAGGCTATCTTAGGTCAGCGCGTGACAACCTAAGTGAATGTAAACTTCGAATGCTTTACTATTTCATATTTTCTGCCCTCTGACTTGCCATTTCAAACAAAATTTTACATATTTTCTCATGTAATTCTTTAAAAACAGGTCGCTAGGTGTAGACAAAACCATAAGCAAACTGGGATATGACTAAAGAGTTGATCAGGGTAAACTGGGATATGACTAAAGAGTTGATCAGGGTAAACTGGGATATGACTAAAGAGTTGATCAGGGTAAACTGGGATATGACTAAAGAGTTGATCAGGGTAAACTGGGATATGACTAAAGAGTTGATCAGGGTAAACTGGGATATGACTAAAGAGTTGATCGGGGTAAACTGGGATATGACTAAAGAGTTGATCAGGGTAAACTGGGATATGACTAAAGAGTTGATCAGGGTAAACTGGGATATGACTAAAGAGTTGATCAGGGTCAACTGGGATATGACTAAAGAGTTAATCAGGGTAAACTGGGATATGACTAAAGAGTTAATCAGGGTAAACTGGGATATGACTAAAGAGTTGATCAGGGTAAACTGGGATATGACTAAAGAGTTAATCAGGGTAAACTGGGATATGACTAAAGAGTTGATCAGGGTAAACTGGGATATGACTAAAGAGTTAATCAGGGTAAACTGGGATATGACTAAAGAGTTGATCGGGGTAAACTGGGATATGACTAAAGAGTTAATCAGGGTAAACTGGGATATGACTAAAGAGTTGATCGGGGTAAACTGGACACAGTAGAAGGGGACTGAGACAGTCGTCCCTCCCTGATAGAGACAGTAGAAGAGGACTGAGACAGTTGTCCCTCCCTGATAGAGACAGTAGAAGAGGACTGAGACAGTTGTCCCTCCCTGATAGAGTGTAGAAGAAGATTGAGACAGTTGTCCCTCCCTGATAGAGACATTAGAAGTGGACTGAGACAGTTGTCCCTCCCTGATAGAGACAGTAGAAGAGGACTGAGACAGTTGTCCCTCCCTGATAGACAGTAGACGAGGACTGAGACAGTTGTCCCTCCCTGATATAGACAGTAGAAGGGGACTGAGACAGTTGTCCATCCCTGATAGAGACAGTAGAAGAGGACTGAGACAGGTGTCCCTCCCTGATAGAGACAGTAGAAGGGGACTGAGACATTTGTCCCTCCCTGATATAGACAGTAGCAGGGGACTGAGACAGTTGTCCCTCCCTGATAGACAGTAAAAGGGGACTGAGACAGGTGTCCTTCCCTGATAGAGACAGTAGAAGGGGACTGAGACAGTTGTCCCTCCCTGATATAGACAGTAGAAGGGGACTGAGACAGTCGTCCCTCCCTGATAGAGACAGTAGAAGGGGACAGAGACAGTTGTCCCTCCCTGATAGAGACAGTAGAAGGGGATTGAGACAGTTGTCCATCCCTGATAGAGACAGTAGAAGAGGACTGAGACAGGTGTCCCTCCCTGATAGAGACAGTAGAAGAGGACTGAGACAGGTGTCCCTCCCTGATAGAGACAGTAGCAGGGGACTGAGACAGTCGTCCCTCCCTGATAGAGACAGTAGAAGGGGACTGAGACAGTCGTCCCTCCCTGATAGAGACAGGAGAAGGGGACTGAGACAGGTGTCCCTCCCTGATAGAGACAGTAGAAGAAGACTGAGACAGTTGTCCCTCCCTGATAGAGACAGTAGAAGGCGACTGAGACAGGTGTCCCTCCTTGATAGACAGTAGAAGGGGACTGAGACAGGTGTCCCTCCCT
>NC_088407.1:6941678-6981678 GCF_034236695.1 Oncorhynchus nerka | reverse complement strand
ACTACATGGAACTCTATTCCACAGTACTACATAAAGCCTTAATACCACACTGACCTCACACACACACACACAGGTACAGACACACATACACACACACACACACACACAGGTACAGACACACGCATACACACACACAGGTACAGACACACATACACACACACACACACACACACAGGTACAGACACACGCATACACACACAGGTACAGACACACACACACACACACACTATACATTTTTCTGTACCACCTTGAGTTTAATGACGTGGCAGTCTCCATCTATCTCTTTGAATTATCCCTCTCTCCCCCTCTCTCTCCCATTCTCTCTCCTCTCGCTCTCTCCCCTCTCTCTCCCATTCTCTCTCCTCTCGCTCTCTCCCTCTCTCGCTCTCCCCCTCTCTCTCTCTCTCTCCCCCACTCTCCCCCTCTCTCTCTCTCTCTCTTTCTCTCCCTCCCCTCTCTCCCCATCTCTCTTCCCCCACTCTCTCTCTCCCCTTTCTACCTCTCTCTCTCTCCCTCTCTCCTCCCTCTCTCTCTCTCCCCTCTCTCCCCCATTATCTCCCTCCCCCTCTCTCTCCCTCCCCCTCTCTCTCCCTCCACCTCTCTCTCTCATCCTCCCCTGGAACTCTCCCCCTCTCCTCTCTCCCTACTCTCATTCTGTCTCTCCTTCTCTCTCCCTCCTACCCACCCACCCTCCCTCCTCTCTCTCTCTCTCCCTCTCTCTCTCCAATTCTCTCCCTCCCCCTCTCTCCACCTCTCTCTCCCTCCACCTCTCTCTCCCTCTCTCCCTCCCTCATTCTGTCTCTCCCTTCCTCCAACTCTCTCTCTCTCCCTCCCTCCCCTCTTTCCCTCCCTTCCTTAAAAGTACATGAGGAGCTAACATTAATAACATGCACGTCAATCTCACCTGGCTCAAAGTGGAAGAGAGACTGCCTTCATCACGACTTGTTTTTGTAAGAAGTGTTGACAAACTGAATGTACTGAGCTGTCTGTTTAAACTACTGGCACACAGCTCAGACACCCATCCATACCCCACAAGACATTCCACCAGAGGTCTGTTTAAACTACTGGCACACAGCTCAGACACCCATCCATACCCCACAAGACATGCCACCAGAGGTCTTTTCACAGTCCCCAAGTCCAGAACAGATTATGGGAGGTACACAGTACTACATAGAGCCATGACTACATGGAACTCTATTCCACAGTACTACATAGAGCCATGACTACATGGAACTCTATTCCACAGTACTACTTAGAGCCATGACTACATGGAACTCTATTCCACAGTACTACATAGAGCCATGACTACATGGAACTCTATTCCACAGTACTACATAGAGACATGACTACATGGAACTCTATTCCACAGTACTACATAGAGCCATGACTACATGGAACTCTATTCCACAGTACTACATAGAGCCATGACTACATGGAACTCTATTCCACAGTACTACATAGAGCCATGACTACATGGAACTCTATTCCACAGTACTACATAGAGCCATGACTACATGGAACTCTATTCCACAGTACTACATAGAGACATGACTACATGGAACTCTATTCCACAGTACTACATAGAGCCATGACTACATGGAACTCTATTCCACAGTACTACATAGAGCCATGACTACATGGAACTCTATTCCACAGTACTACATAGAGCCTTAATACCACACTGACCTCACACGCACACACACACAGGTACAGACACACACACACAGGTACAGACACACACACACAGGTACAGACACACACACACACAGGTACAGACACACACACACACACACACAGGTACAGACACACGCATACACACACACAGGTACAGACACACACGCACACACACAGGTACAGACACACACACGCACACACACACAGGTACAGACACACACACACACACAGGTACAGACACACACACGCACAAACACACAGGTACAGACACACACATACACAGGTACAGACACACGCACACACACACACACAGGTACAGACACACACACACACACAGGTACAGACACACACACACACAGGTACAGACACACACACACAGGTACAGACACACGCATACACACACACACAGGTACAGACACACACACACACAGGTACAGACACACGCACACACACACAGGTACAGACACACACACACACACACACAGGTACAGACACACACACACACAGGTACAGACACACACACAGGTACACACACACACACAGGTACAGACACACACACAGGTACACACACACACAGGTACAGACACACACACAGGTACAGACACACACACAGGTACACACACACACAGGTACACACACACACACAGGTACAGACACACACACAGGTACACACACACACACACAGGTACAGACACACACACAGGTACAGACACACACACAGGTACACACACACACAGGTACAGACACACACACAGGTACACACAAATCAAATCAAATCAAATGTATTGATATAGCCCTTCGTACATCAGCTGATATCTCAAAGTGCTGTACAGAAACCCAGCCTAAAACCCCAAACAGCAAGCAATGCAGGTGTAGAAGCACTTCCAGACACATCAAGACATGTAAAACAAAAGATTAGACAGTACAGTATAATATAATTTATAATATAATTTAATAATATTTTTTCTCTAATACGACATGTGTATTATTATTATTATTATACAGCAATAATACAATGTACTCATTATGTGTCTGTACCTGTGTGTGTGTGTCTGTACCTGTGTGTGTGTGTGTGTCTGTACCTGTGTGTGTGTGTCTGTACCTGTGTGTGTGTGTCTGTACCTGTCTGTGGTAGCTGCTGCCGTGGCAACAGCTAATGGGTTCCTTAATCAATTCAAAAACAACTGACCTCTATTTTTGTAATTATTTTAACTAACTTTTATTTATTTATTTAACCTTTATTTAACAAGTCAGTTAGGAACAAATTCTTCGTTACAACGACCAAGCTCAGATGAAGCTGATGAACACCGGACGAACTCAGATGAAGCTGACAGGTGAAGACAAATTGTGAGCCGCCCTATTGGACTGACAATCCCGGCCTGTTGGGAATCGAACCAGCCACTTGGGACATTAACCTCCATCAGTACCACGCTGACCTCTATCACCACCACACTGACCTCTATCACACTGACCTCTATCACTACAGCACTGACCTCTACCACACTGACCTCTACCACACTGACCTCTACCACACTGACCTCTACCACACTGACCTCTATCACTACCACACTGACCTCTATCACTAGCACACTGACCTCTACCACTACCACACTGACCTCTACCACACTGACCTCTATCACTACCACACTGACTCTACCACACTGACCTCTATCACTACCACACTGACCTCTATCACTACCACACTGACCTCTATCACACTGACCTCTACCACTACCACACTGACCTCTACCACACTGACCTCTACCACTACCACACTGACCTCTATCACACTGACCTCTACCACACTGACCTCTATCACTACCACACTGACCTCTATCACACTGACCTCTATCACTACCACACTGACCTCTATCACTAGCACACTGACCTCTACCACTACCACACTGACCTCTACCACTACCACACTGACCTCTATCACTAGCACACTGACCTCTACCACTACCACACTGACCTCTATCACTACCACACTGACCTCTATCACTATCACACTGACCTCTACCACACTGACCTCTACCACACTGACCTCTACCACACTGACCTCTACCACTACCACACTGACCTCTACCACACTGACTATCACACTGACCACACTGACCTCTACCATCACTGCTCTACCACACTGACCTCTACCACTACCACACTGACCTCTCACCACACTGACCTCTATCACTACCACACTGACCTCTACCACACTGACTACCACACTGACCTCTATCACTACCACACTGACCTATCACTACCACACTGACCTCTATCACTACCACACTGACCTCTACCACTGACCACTACCACACTGACCTCACTACCACACTGACCTCTATCACTAGCACACTGACCTCTACACACTACCACACTACCACACTGACCTCTACCACACTGACCTCTATCACTACCACACTGACTCTATCACTACCACACTGACCTCTACCACACTGACTCATCACACTGACCTCTACCACACTGACCTCTATCACTACCACACTGACCTCTACCACACTGACCTCTACCACACTGACCTCTATCACTACCACACTGACCACTACCACACTGACCTCTCACTACCACACTGACCTCTACCACACTACCACACTGACCTCTATCACTGACCTGACCACTACCACACTGACCTCCTCACACTGACCACTACCACACTGACCTCTATCACTACCACACTGACCTCTACCACACTGACTCTCACTACCACACTGACCTCTATCACCACACACTACCACACTGACCTCTACCACACTACCACACTGACCTCTATCACTACCACACTGACCTCTACCACTACCACACTGACCTCACTACCACACTACCACACTGACCTCTATCACTACCACACTGACCTCTATCACACTGACCTCTACCTACCACACTGACCTCTACACTGACTACCACACTGACCTCTATCACTACCACACTGACCTCTATCACTACCACACTGACCTACCACACTATCTACCACACTGACCATCACTACCACACTGACCTCTACCACACTGACCTCTCACTACCACACTGACCTCTATCACACTGACCTCTACCACACTGACCTCTACCACACTGACTATCACTACCACACTGACCTCTCACTCACACTGACCTCTACCACTACCACACTGACCTCTACCACACTGACCTCTATCACTACCACACTGACCTCTATCACTACCACACTGACCTGACCACTACCACACTGACCTCTACCACACTGACCTCTATCACTACCACACTGACCTCTACCACACTACCACACTGACCTCTACCACACTGACCTCTATCACTACCACACTGACCCTCTACCACACTGACCTCTACCACACTGACCCTCACTACCACACTGACCTCTATCACTACCACACTGACCTCTATCACTACCACACTGACCTCCTCACTACCACACTGACCTCTACCACACTGACCACACTGACCTCTACCACACTGACCTCTACACACTACCACACTGACCTCTATCACTACCACACTGACCTCTACCACACTGACCTCTATCACTACCACACTGACTATCACTACCACACTGACCTCTACCACACTGACCTCTACCACACTACCACACTGACCTCACTACCACACTGACCTATCACTACCACACTGACCTCTATCACACTGACCTCTACCACACTACCACACCACACTGACCTCTACACACTACCACACTGACCTCTACCACACTGACACTGACCACACTGACCTCATCACTACCACACTGACCTCTATCACTACCACACTGACCTCTATCACTACCACACTGACCTACCCACTACCCACTACCACACTGACCTCTCACTGACCTCTACCACACTGACCTCTACCACACTGACCTCTATCACTACCACACTGATCACTACCACACTGACCTCTACCACACTGACCTCTATCACTACCACACTGACCTCTACCACACTGACCCTCTACACACTGACTCTACCACACTGACCTACCACACTGACCTCTATCACTACCACACTGACCCTACCACTACCACACTGACCTCTACCACTACCACACTGACCTCTATCACTACCACACTGACCTCTATCACTACCACACTGACTATCTACCACACTGACCTCTATCACACTGACCTCTATCACACTGACCTCTACCACACTGACCTCTACCACTACCACACTGACCTCTATCACTACCACACTGACCTCTATCACTACCACACTGACCTCTACCACACTGACCTCTACCACATCACTACACACTGACCTCTACCACACTGACCTCTACCACACTGACCTATCACTACACTACCTCACACACTGACCTCTATCACTACCACACTGACCTCTATCACTACCACACTGACTCTACCACACTACTACCACACTGACCTCTATCACTACCACACTGACCTCTACTCACTACCACACTGACCTCTACCACACTGACCTCTACCACACTGACCTCTATCACTACCACACTGACCCTACCACACTGACCTCTACCACACTGACCCACTACCACACTGACCTCTACCACACTGACCTCTATCACTACCACACTGACACTGACCTCTACCACACTGACCTCTACTCACTACCACACTGACCTCTATCACTACCACACTGACCTCTACCACACTGACCTCTATCACTACCACTATCACACTGACTCTACCACACTGACCTCTATCACTACCACACTGACCTCTACCACACTGACTACCACACTGACCTCTATCACTACCACACTGACCTCTATCACTACCACACTGACCTCTACCACACTGATCACTACCACACTGACCTCTATCACACACTACCACACTGACCTCTATCACACTGACCCTCTACCACACTGACCTCTATCACTACCACACTGACCTCTACCACTACCACACTACCACACTGACCCTACCACTACCACACTGACCTCTATCACACCACACTGACCCTCACTACCACACTGACCTCTACCACACTGACCACTATCACTACACACTGACTCTATCACTCTACCACTGACCACACTGACCTCTACCACTGACTGACCTCTACCACACTGACTCTATCACTACCACACTGACCTCTATCACTACCACACTGACCTCTACCACACTGACCTCTATCACACTGACCTCTACCACACTGACCTCTATCACTACCACTGACCTCTATCACTACCACACTGACCTCTACCACACTCTATCACTACCACACTGACCTCTACCACTACCACACTGACCTCTACCACACTGACCTCTACCACACTGACCTCTACCACACTGACCTCTATCACTACCACACTGACCTCTATCACTACCACACTGACCTCTATCACCACACTGACCACACTGACCTCTATCACTACCACACTGACCTCTATCACTACCACACTGACCTCTATCACACTGACTACCACACTGACCTCTATCACACTGACCTCTACCACTACCACACTGACCTCTATCACTACCACACTGACCTCTACCACTACCACACTGACCTCTACCACACTGACCTCTATCACTACCACACTGACCTCTACCTCTGACTACCACACTGACCTCTATCACACTGACCTCTACCACACTGACCTCTATCACTACCACACTGACCTCTATCTACCACACTGACCTCATCACTACCACACTGACCTCTATCACTACCACACTGACCTCTACCATCACTACCACACTGACACTCTACCACACTGACTACCACACTGACCTCTACCACACTGACCTCTACACACTGACCTACCACACTGACCTCTATCACTACCACACTGACCTCTATCACTACCACACTGACCTCTACCACACTGACCTCTATCACTACCACACTGACCTCTATCACTACCACACTGACTCTATCTGACTACCACACTGACCTCTACCACACTGACCTCTACCACTACCACACTGACCTCTATCACACCACACTGACCTACCACACTGACCACACTGACACTGACCTCTATCACTACCACACTGACCTCTATCACACACTGACCTCTACCACACTGACCACTGACCTCACTACCACACTACCACACTGACCTCTATCACTACCACACTGACCTCTATCACTACCACACTGACCTCTACCACACTGACCACTACCACATCACTACCACACTGACCTCTACCACACTGACCCTCACTACCACACTGACCTCTATCACTACCACACTGACCTCTATCACTACCACACTGACCTCTACCACACTCACTACCACACTGACCTCTATCACTACCACACTGACCTCTATCACTACTACCACACTGACCTCTACCACACTGACCTCTATCACTACCACACTGACCTCTATCACACTGACCTCTCACTACCACACTGACCTCTACCACTACCACACTGACTACCACACTGACCTCTACCACACTGACCTCTATCACTACCACACTGACCTCTATCACTACCACACTGACCTCTATCACACTGACCTCTACACACTGACCACACTGACCTCTACCACACTGACCTCTACTACCACACTGACCTCACTACCACACTATCTCTACCACACTGACCTCTATCACTACCACACTGACCTCTACCACACTGACCCTATCACTACCACACTGACCTCTATCACTACCACACTGACCTCTACCACACTGACCTCTCACCACACTGACCTCTATCACTACCACACTGACCTCTACCACACTGACTCTACCACACTGACCTCTACCACACTGACCTCTACCACTACCACACTGACCTCTACCACACTACCTCACACTGACCTCTATCACTACCACACTGACCTCTCACTACCACACTGACCTCTTTCACACTACCACACTGACCCTCTATCTACCACACTGACTTTCACACTGACCTCTATCCTACCACACTGACCTCTATCACTACCACACTGACCTCTACCACACTGACCTCTATCACTACCACACTGACCTCTACCACCACACTGACCTCTACCACACTGACTCTATCACTACCACACTGACCCTACCACACTGACCTCTACCACACTGACCTCTATACCACACTGACCTCTACCACACTGACTCTACCACACTGACCTCTACCACTGACCACACTGACCTACCACACTGACCTCATCACTACCACACTGACCTCTATCACTACCACACTGACCTCTACCACTACCACACTGACCTCTACCACACTGACCTCTACCACACCTACCACACTGACCTCTATCACTACCACACTGACCTCTATCACTACCACACTGACCTCTACCACACTGACCTCTATCACTACCACACTGACCTCTTTCACACTGACCTCTCACTACCACACTGACCTCTATACCACACTGACCTCTACCACACTCTGACCACTATCACACTGACCTCTACCACTACCACACTGACCTCTCTACCACACTGACCTCTATCACTACCACACTGACCTCTACCACACTGACCTCTACCACTACCACACTGACCTCTATCACTACCACACTGACCTCTATCACACTGACTCTACCACACTACCACACTGACCTCTACCACACTGACCTCTATCACTACCACACTGACCTCTATCACTACCACACTGACCTCTATCACTACCACACTGACCTCTATCACACTGACCTCTATACCACACTGACCTCTACCACACTGACCTCTATCACTACCACACTGACCTCTATCACCACACACTGACTCTATCACTACCACACTGACCTCTATCACTACCACACTGACCTCTACCACACTGACCTCTATCACACTGACCTCTACTACCACACTGACCTCTACCACACTGACCTCTATCACTACCACACTGACCCTATCACACTGACCCTCACTACCACACTGACCTCTATCACTACCACACTGACCTATCTACCACACTGACCTCTATCACTACCACACTGACCTCTACCACACTGACCTCTACCACACTGACCTCTACCACACTGACTACACTGACACACTACCTCTACCACACTGACCTACCACACTGACCTCTATCACTACCACACTGACCTCTACCACACTGACCTCTACCACACTGACCTACCACACTGACCTCTATCACTACCACACTGACCTCTACCACACTGACCTCTACCACACTGACCTCTATCACACTGACCTCTATCACACTGACCTCTATCACTACCACACTGACCTCTACCACTACCACACTGACCTCTATCACTACCACACTGACGTCTATCACTACCACACTGACCTCTATCACTATCACACTGACCTCTATCACACTGAACTCTATCACACTGACCTCTACCACACTGACCTCTACCACTACCACACTGACCTCTATCACTACCACACTGACCTCTATCACTACCACACTGACCTCTACCACACTGACCTCTATCACTACCACACTGACCTCTACCACACTGACCTCTATCTACCACACTACCACACTGACCTCTACCACACACTGACCTCTATCACTACCACACTGACCTCTATCACTACCACACTGACCTCTACCACTACCACACTGACCTCTACCACACAGACCTCTACCACACTGACCTCTACCACACTGACCTCTATCACTACCACACTGACCTCTATCACTACCACACTGACCTCTACCACACTGACCTCTCACCACCACACTGACTACCACACTGACTCTATCACTACCACACTGACCCTATCACTACCACACTGACCTCTACCACACTGACCTCTATCACTACCACACTGACCTCTATCACTACCACACTGACCTCTACACACTACCACACTGACCTCTACCACACTGACCTACCACACTGACCTCTATCACTACCACACTGACCTACCACACTGACCTCTACCACACTGACCTCTACTCACTGACCCACACTGACCTATCACTACCACACTGACCTCTATCACCACCACACTGACCTCTTTCACACTGACCTCTATCACTACCACACTGACCTCTATCACACTGACCTCTACACACACACTGACCTCTATCACTATCACACTGACCTCTACCACACTGACCTCTACCACACTGACTCTATCACTACCACACTGACCTCTACCACTACCACACTGACCTCTATCACTACCACACTGACCTCTACCACACTGACCTCTATCACTACCACACTGACCTCTACCACACTGACCTCACCACACTGACCTCTATCACTACCACACTGACCTCTACCACACTGACTACCACACTGACCTCTATCACCACACTGACCTCTACCACACTGACTATCACACTGACCTCTATCACTATCACACTGACCTCTACCATCTGACTACCACACTGACCTCTATCACTACCACACTGACCTCTACCACACTACCACACTGACCTCTACCACACTGACCTCTACCACACTGACCTCTACCACACTGACCTCTATCACACTGACCTCTATCACACTGACCTCTATCACTACCACACTGACCTCTACCACTACCACACTGACCTCAATCACTACCACACTGACGTCTATCACTACCACACTGACCTCTATCACTATCACACTGACCTCTATCACACTGAACTCTATCACACTGACCTCTACCACACTGACCTCTACCACTACCACACTGACCTCTATCACTACCACACTGACCTCTATCACTACCACACTGACCTCTACCACACTGACCTCTATCACTACCACACTGACCTCTACCACACTGACCTCTACCACACTGACCTCTACCACACTGACCTCTACCACACTGACCTCTATCACTACCACACTGACCTCTATCACTACCACACTGACCTCTACCACACCACACTGACCTCTATCACTACCACACTGACCTCTATCACTACCACACTGACCTCTACCACACTGACCTCTATCACCACCACACTGACCTCTTTCACACTGACCTCTATCACTACCACACTGACCTCTATCACTACCACACTGACCTCTACCACACTGACCTCTATCACTATCACACTGACCTCTACCACTACCACACACACTGACCTCTACCACACTGACCTCTACCACACTGACCTCTACCACACTGACCTCTACCACTACCACACTGACCTCTACCACACTGACCTCTACCACACTGACCCTCTATCACTACCACACTGACCTCTATCACTACCACACTGACCTCTATCACCACTACCACACTGACCTCTATCACTACCACACTGACCTCTACCACACTGACCTCTATCACTACCACACTGACCTCTATCACTATCACACTGACCTCTATCACTACCACACTGACCTCTATCACTACCACACTGACCTCTACCACACTGACCTCTACCACACTGACCTCTATCACTACCACACTGACCTCTATCACTACCACACTGACCTCTATCACTACCACACTGACCTCTATCACTACCACACTGACCTCTACCACACTGACCTCTATCCTACCACACTGACCTCTACCACACTGACCTCCACACTGACCTCTACCACACTGACCTACTACACTGACCTCTATCACCACACTGACCTCTATCACTACCACACTGACCTCTACCACTACCACACTGACCTCTACCACACAGACCTCTACCACACTGACCTCTACCACACTGACCTCTATCACTACCACACTGACCTCTATCACTACCACACTGACCTCTACCACACTGACCTCTATCACCACCACACTGACCTCTTTCACACTGACCTCTATCACTACCACACTGACCTCTATCACTACCACACTGACCTCTACCACACTGACCTCTATCACTATCACACTGACCTCTACCACTACCACACTGACCTCTACCACACTGACCTCTACCACACTGACCTCTACCACACTGACCTCTACCACACTGACCTCTACCACTACCACACTGACCTCTACCACACTGACCTCTACCACACTGACCTCTATCACTACCACACTGACCTCTATCACTACCACACTGACCTCTATCACCACCACACTGACCTCTTTCACACTGACCTCTATCACTACCACTGACCTATCATCACTGACCTCTATCACACTGACCTCTATCACTACCACACTGACCTCTACCACACTGACCTATCACTACCACACTGACCTCTATCACTACCACACTGACCTCTACCACACTGACCTCACTACCACACTGACCTCTATCACTACCACACTGACCTCTACCACACTGACCTCTATCACTACCACACTGACCTCTACCACACTGACCTCTACCACACTGACCTCTATCACTACCACACTGACTACCACACTGACCTCTACCACACTGACCTCTACCACACTGACCTCTATCACTACCACACTGACCTCTATCACTACCACACTGACCTACCACTACCACACTGACCTCTACCACACTGACCTCTACCACACTGACCTCTACCACACTGACCTCTATCACTACCACACTGACCTCTACCACTACCACACTGACCTCTACCACACTGACCTCTATCACCACCACTGACCTCTTTCACACTGACCTCTATCACTACCACACTGACCTCTATCACTACCACACTGACCCTACCACACTGACCTCATCACTACCACACTGACCTCTATCACTACCACACTGACCTCTACCACACTGACCTCTACCACACTGACCTCTACCACACTGACCTCTACCACACTGACCTCTACCACTACCACACTGACCTCTACCACACTGACTCTATCACTACCACACTGACCTCTACCACACTGACCTCTATCACTACCACACTGACCTCTCACTACCACACTGACCTCTACCACACTGACCTCTATCACTATCACACTGACCTCTATCACCACACTGACCTCTACCACACTCACTACCACACTGACTCTATCACTACCACACTGACCTCTACCACACTGACCTCTACCACACTGACCTCTACACCACACTGACCTCTACCACACTGACCTCTATCACTACCACACTGACCTCTACCACACTGACCTCTACCACACTGACCCTCACTACCACACTGACCTCTACCACACTGACCACTACCACACTGACCTCTACCACTACCACACTGACTCTACCACACTGACCTCTACCACACTGACCTACCACACTGACCTCTATCACTACCACACTGACCTCTATCACTACACACTGACTGACCACCACACTGACCTCTTTCACACTGACCTCTATCACTACCACACTGACCTCTATCACACTGACCTCTACCACACTGACCTCTATCACTACCACACTGACCACACTGACCTCTACCACACTGACCTCTATCACTACCACACTGACCTCTACCACACTGACCTCTACCACACTGACCTCTATCACTACCACACTGACCTCTACCACACTGACCTCTATCACTACACTGACCTCTACCACACTGACCTCTACCACACTGACCTCTATCACTACCACACTGACCTCTACCACACTGACTCTACCACTATCACTGACCACACTCTACCACACTGACCTCTACCACACTGACCTCTACCACACTGACCTCTATCACCATCACACTGACCTCTACCACACTGACCTCTACCACACTGACCTCTATCACTACCACACTGACCTCTACCACACTGACCTCTATCACTACTCACACTGACCTCTCTACCACACTGACCTCTACCACACTGACTCTATCTACCACACTGACCTCTACCACACTGACTCTATCTATCACACTGACCTCTATCACTACCACACTGACCTCTACCACTACCACACTGACCTCAATCACTACCACACTGACGTCTATCACTACCACACTGACCTCTATCACTATCACACTGACCTCTATCACACTGAACTCTATCACACTGACCTCTACCACACTGACCTCTACCACTACCACACTGACCTCTATCACTACCACACTGACCTCTATCACTACCACACTGACCTCTACCACACTGACCTCTATCACTACCACACTGACCTCTACCACACTGACCTCTACCACACTCTACCACACTGACCTCTACCACACTGACCTCTATCTACCACACTGACCTCTATCACTACCACACTGACCTCTACCACTACCACACTGACCTCTACCACACAGACCTCTACCACACTGACCTCTACCACACTGACCTCTATCACTACCACACTGACCTCTATCACTACCACACTGACCTCTACCACACTGACCTCTATCACCACCACACTGACCTCTTCACACTGACCTCTATCACTACCACACTGACCTCTATCACTACCACACTGACCTCTACCACACTGACCTCTATCACTATCACACTGACCTCTACCACTACCACACTGACCTCTACCACACTGACCTCTATCACCACCACACACACTGACCTCTACCACACTGACCTCTACCACACCACACTGACCACTACCACACTGACCTCTACCACACTGACCTCTACCACACTGACCTCTATCACTACCACACTGACCTCTATCACTACCACACTGACCTCTATCACCACCACACTGACCTCTTCACACTGACCTCTATCACTACCACACTGACCTCTATCACACTGACCTCTATCACTATCACACTGACCTCTATCACTATCACACTGACCTCTACCACACTGACCTCTACCACACTGACCTCTATCACTACCACACTGACCTCTACCACACTGACCTCTACCACACTGACCTCTATCACTACCACACTGACCTCTACCACACTGACCTCTATCACTACCACACTGACCTACCACACTGATCACTACCACACTGACCTCTATCACTACCACACTGACCTCTACCACACTGACCTCTATCACTACCACACTGACCTCTACCACACTGACCTCTACCACACTGACCTCTACCACACTGACCTCTACCACACTGACCTCTATCACTACCACACTGACCTCTATCACTACCACACTGACCTCTACCACTACCACACTGACCTCTACCACACAGACCTCTACCACACTGACCTCTACCACACTGACCTCTATCACTACCACACTGACCTCTATCACTACCACACTGACCTCTACCACACTGACCTCTATCACCACCACACTGACCTCTTTCACACTGACCTCTATCACTACCACACTGACCTCTATCACTACCACACTGACCTCTACCACACTGACCTCTATCACTATCACACTGACCTCTACCACTACCACACTGACCTCTACCACACTGACCTCTACCACACTGACCTCTACCACACTGACCTCTACCACACTGACCCTGACCACTACCACACTGACCTCTACCACACTGACCTCTACCACACTGACCTCTATCACTACCACACTGACCTCTATCACTACCACACTGACCTCTATCACCACCACACTGACCTCTTTCACACTGACCTCTATCACTACCACACTGACCTCTATCACACTGACCTCTATCACTATCACACTGACCTCTATCACTATCACACTGACCTCTACCACACTGACCTCTACCACACTGACCTCTATCACTACCACACTGACCTCTACCACACTGACCTCTACCACACTGACCTCTATCACTACCACACTGACCTCTACCACACTGACCTCTACCACACCACACTGATCACTACCACACTGACCTCTACCACACTGACTCTATCACTACCACACTGACCTCTACCACACTGACCTCTACCACACTGACCTCTACCACACTGACCTCTATCACTACCACACTGACCTCTATCACTACCACACTGACCTCTACCACTACCACACTGACCTCTACCACACTGACCTCTACCACACTGACCTCTACCACACTGACCTCTATCACTACCACACTGACCTCTATCACTACCACACTGACCTCTACCACACTGACCTCTATCACCACCACACTGACCTCTTTCACACTGACCTCTATCACTACCACACTGACCTCTATCACTACCACACTGACCTCTACCACACTGACCTCTATCACTATCACACTGACCTCTACCACTACCACACTGACCTCTACCACACTGACCTCTACCACACTGACCTCTACCACACTGACCTCTACCACACTGACCTCTACCACTACCACACTGACCTCTACCACACTGACCTCTACCACACTGACCTCTACCACACTGACCTCTATCACTACCACACTGACCTCTATCACTACCACACTGACCTCTATCACCACCACACTGACCTCTTTCACACTGACCTCTATCACTACCACACTGACCTCTATCACACTGACCTCTATCACTATCACACTGACCTCTATCACTATCACACTGACCTCTACCACACTGACCTCTACCACACTGACCTCTATCACTACCACACTGACCTCTACCACACTGACCTCTACCACACTGACCTCTATCACTACCACACTGACCTCTACCACACTGACCTCTATCACTACCACACTGACCTCTACCACACTGACCTCTACCACACTGACCTCTATCACTACCACACTGACCTCTACCACACTGACCTCTACCACACTGACCTCTACCACTACCACACTGACCTCTACCACACTGACCTCTACCACACTGACCTCTACCACACTGACCTCTATCACTACCACACTGACCTCTATCACTACCACACTGACCTCTACCACTACCACACTGACCTCTACCACACTGACCTCTACCACACTGACCTCTACCACACTGACCTCTATCACTACCACACTGACCTCTATCACTACCACACTGACCTCTACCACACTGACCTCTATCACCACCACACTGACCTCTTTCACACTGACCTCTATCACTACCACACTGACCTCTACCACACTGACCTCTATCACTATCACACTGACCTCTACCACTACCACACTGACCTCTACCACACTGACCTCTACCACACTGACCTCTACCACACTGACCTCTACCACTACCACACTGACCTCTACCACACTGACCTCTACCACACTGACCTCTACCACACTGACCTCTATCACTACCACACTGACCTCTATCACTACCACACTGACCTCTATCACCACCACACTGACCTCTTTCACACTGACCTCTATCACTACCACACTGACCTCTATCACACTGACCTCTATCACTATCACACTGACCTCTATCACTATCACACTGACCTCTACCACACTGACCTCTACCACACTGACCTCTATCACTACCACACTGACCTCTACCACACTGACCTCTACCACACTGACCCTATCACTACCACACTGACCTCTACCACACTGACCTCTATCACTACCACACTGACCTCTACCACACTGACCTCTACCACACTGACCTCTATCACTACCACACTGACCTCTACCACACTGACCTCTACCACTACCACACTGACCTCTACCACACTGACCTCTACCACACTGACCTCTACCACACTGACCTCTATCACTACCACACTGACCTCTATCACTACTACACTGACCTCTACCACTACCACACTGACCTCTACCACACTGACCTCTACCACACTGACCTCTACCACACTGACCTCTATCACTACCACACTGACCTCTATCACTACCACACTGACCTCTACCACACTGACCTCTATCACCACCACACTGACCTCTTTCACACTGACCTCTATCACTACCACACTGACCTCTATCACTACCACACTGACCTCTACCACACTGACCTCTATCACTATCACACTGACCTCTACCACTACCACACTGACCTCTACCACACTGACCTCTACCACACTGACCTCTACCACTACCACACTGACCTCTACCACACTGACCTCTACCACACTGACCTCTACCACACTGACCTCTACCACTACCACACTGACCTCTACCACACTGACCTCTACCACACTGACCTCTACCACACTGACCTCTATCACTACCACACTGACCTCTATCACTACCACACTGACCTCTATCACCACCACACTGACCTCTTTCACACTGACCTCTATCACTACCACACTGACCTCTATCACACTGACCTCTATCACTATCACACTGACCTCTATCACTATCACACTGACCTCTACCACACTGACCTCTACCACACTGACCTCTATCACTACCACACTGACCTCTACCACACTGACCTCTACCACACTGACCTCTATCACTACCACACTGACCTCTACCACACTGACCTCTATCACTACCACACTGACCTCTACCACACTGACCTCTACCACACTGACCTCTATCACTACCACACTGACCTCTACCACACTGACCTCTACCACACTGACCTCTACCACACTGACCTCTATCACTACCACACTGACCTCTATCACTACCACACTGACCTCTACCACTACCACACTGACCTCTACCACACAGACCTCTATCACTACCACACTGACCTCTACCACACTGACCTCTACCACACTGACCTCTATCACTACCACACTGACCTCTATCACTACCACACTGACCTCTACCACACTGACCTCTATCACCACCACACTGACCTCTTTCACACTGACCTCTATCACTACCACACTGACCTCTATCACTACCACACTGACCTCTACCACACTGACCTCTATCACTATCACACTGACCTCTACCACTACCACACTGACCTCTACCACACTGACCTCTACCACACTGACCTCTACCACACTGACCTCTACCACACTGACCTCTACCACTACCACACTGACCTCTACCACACTGACCTCTACCACACTGACCTCTACCACACTGACCTCTATCACTACCACACTGACCTCTATCACTACCACACTGACCTCTATCACCACCACACTGACCTCTTTCACACTGACCTCTATCACTACCACACTGACCTCTACCACACTGACCTCTATCACTACCACACTGACCTCTACCACACTGACCTCTACCACACTGACCTCTATCACTACCACACTGACCTCTACCACACTGACCTCTACCACACTGACCTCTACCACTACCACACTGACCTCTACCACACTGACCTCTACCACACTGACCTCTACCACACTGACCACTATCACTACCACACTGACCTCTATCACTACCACACTGACCTCTACCACTACCACACTGACCTCTACCACACTGACCTCTACCACACTGACCTCTACCACACTGACCTCTATCACTATCACACTGACCTCTATCACTATCACACTGACCTCTATCACTATCACACTGACCTCTACCACACTGACCTCTACCACACTGACCTCTATCACTACCACACTGACCTCTACCACACTGACCTCTACCACACTGACCTCTATCACTACCACACTGACCTCTACCACACTGACCTCTATCACTACCACACTGACCTCTACCACACTGACCTCTACCACACTGACCTCTATCACTACCACACTGACCTCTACCACACTGACCTCTACCTCTACCACACTGACCTCTACCACACTGACCTCTACCACACTGACCTCTATCACTACCACACTGACCTCTATCACTACCACACTGACCTCTACCACTACCTACCACTACCACACTGACCTCTACCACACTGACCTCTACCACACTGACCTCTACCACACTGACCTCTATCACTACCACACTGACCTCTATCACTACCACACTGACCTCTACCACACTGACCTCTATCACCACCACACTGACCTCTTTCACACTGACCTCTATCACTACCACACTGACCTCTATCACTACCACACTGACCTCTACCACACTGACCTCTATCACTATCACACTGACCTCTACCACTACCACACTGACCTCTACCACACTGACCTCTACCACTACCACACTGACCTCTACCACACTGACCTCTACCACACTGACCTCTACCACACTGACCTCTACCACTACCACACTGACCTCTACCACACTGACCTCTACCACACTGACTCTACCACTGACCTCTATCACTACCACACTGACCTCTATCACTACCACACTGACCTCTATCACCACCACACTGACCTCTTTCACACTGACCTCTATCACTACCACACTGACCTCTATCACACTGACCTCTATCACTATCACACTGACCTCTATCACTATCACACTGACCTCTACCACACTGACCTCTACCACACTGACCTCTATCACTACCACACTGACCTCTACCACACTGACCTCTACCACACTGACCTCTATCACTACCACACTGACCTCTACCACACTGACCTCTATCACTACCACACTGACCTCTACCACACTGACCTCTACCACACTGACCTCTATCACTACCACACTGACCTCTACCACACTGACCTCTACCACACTGACCTCTACCACACTGACCTCTATCACTACCACACTGACCTCTATCACTACCACACTGACCTCTACCACTACCACACTGACCTCTACCACACAGACCTCTACCACACTGACCTCTACCACACTGACCTCTATCACTACCACACTGACCTCTATCACTACCACATTGACCTCTACCACACTGACCTCTATCACCACCACACTGACCTCTTTCACACTGACCTCTATCACTACCACACTGACCTCTATCACTACCACACTGACCTCTACCACACTGACCTCTATCACTATCACACTGACCTCTACCACTACCACACTGACCTCTACCACACTGACCTCTACCACACTGACCTCTACCACACTGACCTCTACCACACTGACCTCTACCACTACCACACTGACCTCTACCACACTGACCTCTACCACACTGACCTCTATCACTACCACACTGACCTCTATCACTACCACACTGACCTCTATCACCACCACACTGACCTCTTTCACACTGACCTCTATCACTACCACACTGACCTCTATCACACTGACCTCTATCACTATCACACTGACCTCTATCACTATCACACTGACCTCTACCACACTGACCTCTACCACACTGACCTCTATCACTACCACACTGACCTCTACCACACTGACCTCTACCACACTGACCTCTATCACTACCACACTGACCTCTACCACACTGACCTCTATCACTACCACACTGACCTCTACCACACTGACCTCTACCACACTGACCTCTATCACTACCACACTGACCTCTACCACACTGACCTCTACCACACTGACCTCTACCACTACCACACTGACCTCTACCACACTGACCTCTACCACACTGACCTCTACCACACTGACCTCTATCACTACCACACTGACCTCTACCACTACCACACTGACCTCTACCACACTGACCTCTACCACACTGACCTCTACCACACTGACCTCTATCACTACCACACTGACCTCTATCACTACCACACTGACCTCTACCACACTGACCTCTATCACCACCACACTGACCTCTTTCACACTGACCTCTATCACTACCACACTGACCTCTATCACTACCACACTGACCTCTACCACACTGACCTCTATCACTATCACACTGACCTCTACCACTACCACACTGACCTCTACCACACTGACCTCTACCACACTGACCTCTACCACACTGACCTCTACCACACTGACCTCTACCACACTGACCTCTACCACACTGACCTCTATCACTACCACACTGACCTCTATCACTACCACACTGACCTCTATCACCACCACACTGACCTCTTTCACACTGACCTCTATCACTACCACACTGACCTCTATCACACTGACCTCTATCACTATCACACTGACCTCTATCACTATCACACTGACCTCTACCACACTGACCTCTACCACACTGACCTCTATCACTACCACACTGACCTCTACCACACTGACCTCTACCACACTGACCTCTACCACACTGACCTCTATCACTACCACACTGACCTCTACCACACTGACCTCTATCACTACCACACTGACCTCTACCACACTGACCTCTACCACACTGACCTCTATCACTACCACACTGACCTCTACCACACTGACCTCTACCACTACCACACTGACCTCTACCACACTGACCTCTACCACACTGACCTCTATCACTACCACACTGACCTCTATCACTACTACACTGACCTCTACCACTACCACACTGACCTCTACCACACTGACCTCTACCACACTGACCTCTACCACACTGACCTCTATCACTACCACACTGACCTCTATCACTACCACACTGACCTCTACCACACTGACCTCTATCACCACCACACTGACCTCTTTCACACTGACCTCTATCACTACCACACTGACCTCTATCACTACCACACTGACCTCTACCACACTGACCTCTATCACTATCACACTGACCTCTACCACTACCACACTGACCTCTACCACACTGACCTCTACCACACTGACCTCTACCACTACCACACTGACCTCTACCACACTGACCTCTACCACACTGACCTCTATCACTACCACACTGACCTCTATCACCACCACACTGACCTCTTTCACACTGACCTCTATCACTACCACACTGACCTCTATCACTACCACACTGACCTCTATCACTATCACCCTGACCTCTATCACCACCACACTGACCTCTATCACTATCACACTGACCTCTATCACACTGACCTCTATCACACTGACCTCTATCACACTGACCTCTATCACTATCACCCTGACCTCTATCACCACCACACTGACCTCTATCACTATCACCCTGACCTCTATCACCACCACACTGACCTCTACCACACTGACCTCTACCACACTGACCTCTACCACTACCACACTGACCTCTACCACACTGACCTCTATCACTACCACACTGACCTCTATCACTACCACACTGACCTCTACCACTACCACACTGACCTCTATCACTACCACACTGACCTCTACCACACTGACCTCTACCACTACCACACTGACCTCTACCACACTGACCTCTACCACACTGACCTCTATCACACTGACCTCTATCACTATCACACTGACCTCTACCACACTGACCTCTACCACACTGACCTCTATCACTACCACACTGACCTCTACCACACTGACCTCTACCACACTGACCTCTATCACTACCACACTGACCTCTACCACACTGACCTCTATCACTACCACACTGACCTCTACCACACTGACCTCTACCACACTGACCTCTATCACACTGACCTCTATCACTATCACACTGACCTCTATCACACTGACCTCTACCACACTGACCTCTACCACACTGACCTCTATCACTACCACACTGACCTCTACCACACTGACCTCTACCACACTGACCTCTACCACACTGACCTCTATCACACTGACCTCTATCACTACCACACTGACCTCTACCACACTGACCTCTACCACACTGACCTCTACCACACTGACCTCTATCACTATCACACTGACCTCTACCACTACCACACTGATCTCTACCACACTGACCTCTACCACTACCACACTGACCTCTACCACACTGACCTCTACCACTACCACACTGACCTCTACCACACTGACCTCTACCACACTGACCTCTATCACACTGACCTCTATCACTACCACACTGACCTCTACCACACTGACCTCTACCACTACCACACTGACCTCTACCACACTGACCTCTACCACTACCACACTGGCCTCTACCACACTGACCTCTACCACACTGACCTCTACCACACTGACCTCTATCACTACCACACTGACCTCTATCACTACCACACTGACCTCTATCACTACCACACTGACCTCTATCACCACCACACTGACCTCTTTCACACTGACCTCTATCACACTGACCTCTATCACACTGACCTCTATCACACTGACCTCTATCACACTGACCTCTATCACTATCACCCTGACCTCTATCACCACCACACTGACCTCTATCACTATCACCCTGACCTCTATCACCACCACACTGACCTCTACCACACTGACCTCTACCACACTGACCTCTATCACTACCACACTGACCTCTACCACACTGACCTCTATCACTACCACACTGACCTCTACCACACTGACCTCTATCACTACCACACTGACCTCTATCACTACCACACTGACCTCTACCACACTGATCTCTATCACTACCACACTGACCTCTATCACTATCACACTGACCTCTTTCACTACCACACTGACCTCTATCACACTGACCTCTACCACACTGACCTCTATCACTACCACACTGACCTCTATCACTATCACACTGACCTCTTTCACTATCACACTGACCTCTACCACACTGACCTCTATCACCACCACACTGACCTCTTTCACACTGACCTCTATCACACTGACCTCTATCACACTGACCTCTATCACACTGACCTCTATCACTATCACCCTGACCTCTATCACTACCACACTGACCTCTACCACACTGACCTCTATCACACTGACCTCTATCACCACCACACTGACCTCTTTCACACTGACCTCTATCACACTGACCTCTATCACTATCACCCTGACCTCTATCACCACCACACTGACCTCTTTCACACTGACCTCTATCACACTGACCTCTTTCACACTGACCTCTATCACACTGACCTCTACCACACTGACCTCTATCACTATCACCCTGACCTCTATCACTACCACACTGACCTCTACCACACTGACCTCTATCACACTGACCTCTATCACCACCACACTGACCTCTTTCACACTGACCTCTATCACACTGACCTCTATCACTATCACCCTGACCTCTATCACCACCACACTGACCTCTTTCACACTGACCTCTATCACACTGACCTCTTTCACACTGACCTCTATCACACTGACCTCTACCACACTGACCTCTATCACCACCACACTGACCTCTATCACACTGACCTCTATCACACTGACCTCTATCACTACCACCCTGACCTCTATCACTACCACACTGACCTCTATCACTATCACACTGACCTCTATCACTATCACACTGAACTAAGGGGCCCCGTACAATGAAAAACAGCCCCAGACCATTATTCCTCCTCCACCAAATTTTACAGTTGGCACTATGCATTGGGGCAGGTAGCGTTCTACTTACATCCGCCAAACCCAGATTAGTCCGCCGGACTGCCAGATGGTGAAGTGTGATCGATCACTCCAGAGAACTGCTCCAGAGTCCAATGGCGGTGAGCTTTACACCTCTCCAGCCAACGCTTGGCATTGCACATGGTGATCTTAGGCTTGTGTGCGGCTGCTCGGCCATGGAAACCCATTTCATGAAGCTCCCAACAAACAGTTCTTGTGCTGACGTTGCTTCCAGAGGCTGTTTGGAACTCGGTTGCAACCCTCACTACCGAGTTCAGACAGAATATTTTTACATTCTACACGCTTCAGCACTCTGCGTTCTTTGAGCTTGTGCGGCCTACCACTTTGCGGTTGAGCCGTTGTTGCTCCTAGACGTTTCCACTTCACAATAACAGCACTTACAGTTGACCGGGGAAGTTCTCAGTGACGCCCCTCCCACTCCATCTGCCGTATCTCTCTTTGCTCTTGTTTTCCTTATTAGGATGTTGGTGGGCGGAGCCGGGAGGGACACACCTGGGCCTGGGTGTGTCCCGGGATAAATACACCTCGTCCCCCATTCATTGAGGAGGCTCTCTCCATGCAGACACACTGTCTGATTTTTTTGTTGTGACATTTTTGTGGATGTTTTGGTTGTTTGCGTTGGCACCTTTCAACATCCCTCATTATCACATCTCTGCACGCAAACACTCACTTACACTACAGATTACTGACGACACACACACACCATTGGTATTTGTATATAGGTTACTTCAGTTAATAAATAGATGTTTTGTTATTCCTTATCTCCACCTTGTCTCCCTCTTTGTTACTCTGTCTGTTTCTGTCTCTCTGTCTCTCTCTGTGTCTCTCTCTCTGTCTGGTTCTGTCTCTCTGTCTCTCTCTCTGTCTGTTCCTGTCTCTCTCTGTCTCTCTCTCTGTCTCTCTCTCTGTCTGTTCCTGTCTGTCTGTCTGTCTGTCTGTCTGTCTGTCTGTCTGTCTGTCTGTCTGTCTGTCTGTCTGTCTGTCTCTGTCTGTCTGTCTGTCTGTCTGTCTGTCTGTCTGTCTGTCTGTCTGTCTGTCTGTCTGTCTGTCTGTCTGTCTCTGTCTGTCTGTCTGTCTGTCTGTCTCTCTCTGTCTCTCTCTGTCTCTCTCTGTCTCTCTGTCTCTCTGTCTCTCTGTCTGTCTCTGTCTGTCTGTCTGTCTGTCTGTCTCTCTCTGTCTCTCTCTGTCTCTCTCTGTCTCTCTGTCTCTCTGTCTGTCTGTCTCTCTGTCTCTCTGTCTGTCTCTTACACCAGTGAACTACAAATCAAAATCAAATCAAATGTATTTATAAAGCCCTTCGTACATCAGCTGATATCTCAAAGTGCTGTACAGAAACCCAGCCTAAAACCCCAAACAGCAAGCAATGCAGGTGTAGAAGCACGGTGGCTAGGAAAAACTCCCTAGAAAGGCCAAAACCTAGGAAGAAACCTAGAGAGGAACCAGGCTATGTGGGGTGGCCAGTCCTCTTCTGGCTGTGCCGGGTAGAGATTATAACAGAACATGGCCAAGATGTTCAAATGTTCATAAATGACCAGCATGGTCAAATCATAATAAGGCAGAACAGTTTAAACTGGAGCAGCAGCATGGCCAGGTGGACTGGGGACAGCAAGGAGTCATCATGTCAGGTAGTCCTGGGGCATGGTCCTAGGGCTCAGGTCCTCCGAGAGAGAGAAAAAAGAGAGAAGGAGAGAATTAGAGAACGCACACTTAGATTCACACAGGACACCGAATAGGACAGGAGAAGTACTCCAGATATAACAAACTGCCCCTAGCCCCCCGACACATAAACTACTGCAGCATAAATACTGGAGGCTGAGACAGGAGGGGTCAGGAGACACTGTGGCCCCATCCGAGGACACCCCCGGACAGGGCCAAACAGGAAGGATATAACCCCACCCACTTTGCCAAAGCACAGCCCCCACACCACTAGAGGGATATCTTCAACCACCAACTTACCATCCTGAGACAAGGCTGAGTATAGCCCACAAAGATCTCCGCCACGGCACAACCCAAGGGGGGGCGCCAACCCAGACAGGATGACCACATCAGTGAATCAACCCACTCAGGTGATGCACCCCTTCCAGGGACGGCATGAGAGAGCCCCAGTAGGCCAGTGACTCAGCCCCTGTCATAGGGTTAGAGGCAGAGAATCCCAGTGGAAAGAGGGGAACCGGCCAGGCAGAGACAGCAACTACATGTAGTGATTTTACAGCTTTGTGATAGTTGAACTAAATGTAAATCTTTGTTTTCATTAGTTAGTTACATCGCTACATGGAGAGAAAATAATAATTAACTACATGAACAATATACTACTTGAACAATTACAAAAAAGTATATACTACTTGAACAATATACAGTGCCTTGCGAAAGTATTCGGCCCCCTTGAACTTTGCGACCTTTTGCCACATTTCAGGCTTCAAACATAAAGATATAAAACTGGAACGACATTTATTGGATATTTCAAACTTTTTTAACAAATCAAAAACTGAAAAATTGGGCGTGCAAAATTATTCAGCCCCCTTAAGTTAATACTTTGTAGCGCCACCTTTTGCTGTGATTACAGCTGTAAGTCGCTTGGGGTATGTCTCTATCAGTTTTGCACATCGAGAGACTGACATTTTTTCCCATTCCCCCTTGCAAAACAGCTCGAGCTCAGTGAGGTTGGATGGAGAGCATTTGTGAACAGCAGTTTTCAGTTCTTTCCACAGATTCTCGATTGGATTCAGGTCTGGACTTTGACTTGGCCATTCTAACACCTGGATATGTTTATTTTTGAACCATTCCATTGTAGATTTTGCTTTATGTTTTGGATCATTGTCTTGTTGGAAGACAAATCTCCGTCCCAGTCTCAGGTCTTTTGCAGACTCCATCAGGTTTTCTTCCAGAATGGTCCTGTATTTGGCTCCATCCATCTTCCCATCAATTTGAACCATCTTCCCTGTCCCTGCTGAAGAAAAGCAGGCCCAAACCATGATGCTGCCACCACCATGTTTGACAGTGGGGATGGTGTGTTCAGGGTGATGAGCTGTGTTGCTTTTACACCAAACATAAAGTTTTGCATTGTTGCCAAAAAGTTCCATTTTGGTTTCATCTGACCAGAGCACCTTCTTCCACATGTTTGGTGTGTCTCCCAGGTGGCTTGTGGCAAACTTTAAACAACACTTTTTATGGATATCTTTAAGAAATGTCTTTCTTCTTGCCACTCTTCCATAAAGGCCAGATTTGTGCAATATACGACTGATTGTTGTCCTATGGACAGAGTCTCCCACCTCAGCTGTAGATCTCTGCAGTTCATCCAGAGTGATCATGGGCCTCTTGGCTGCATCTCTGATCAGTCTTCTCCTTGTATGAGCTGAAAGTTTAGAGGGACGGCCAGGTCTTGGTAGATTTGCAGTGGTCTGATACTCCTTCCATTTCAATATTATCGCTTGCACAGTGCTCCTTGGGATGTTTAAAGCTTGGGAAATCTTTTTGTATCCAAATCCGGCTTTAAACTTCTTCACAACAGTATCTCGGACCTGCCTGGTGTGTTCCTTGTTCTTCATGATGCTCTCTGCGCTTTTAACGGACCTCTGAGACTATCACAGTGCAGGTGCATTTATACGGAGACTTGATTACACACAGGTGGATTGTATTTATCATCATTAGTCATTTAGGTCAACATTGGATCATTCAGAGATCCTCACTGAACTTCTGGAGAGAGTTTGCTGCACTGAAAGTAAAGGGGCTGAATAATTTTGCACACCCAATTTTTCAGTTTTTGATTTGTTAAAAAAGTTTGAAATATCCAATAAATGTTGTTCCACTTCATGATTGTGTCCCACTGGTTGTTGATTCTTCACAAAAAAATACAGTTTTATATCTTTATGTTTGAAGCCTGAAATGTGGCAAAAGGTCGCAAAGTTCAAGGGGGCCGAATACTTTCGCAAGGCACTGTACTACTTGAACAATATACTACTTGAACAATAACAAATAATATACTACTTGAACAATATATTACTTGAACAATATACTACTTGAACAATATACTACTTGAACAAAAACAAATAAAATACTACTTGAACAATATACTACTTGAACAATAACAAATATATACTACTTGAACAATATACAACTTGAACAATATACTACTTGAACAATAACAACAAATAATATACTACTTGAACAATAACAAATCATAAATAACTACTTATTTTTATCATCAAACCCATCTAATTCTCTCTTTAAACATTTGTTTAACATTTTATAACTTCACATTGTGTTAACATCTGACGCCAGAAGGATCTGTTCTTGCTGTTAACATCTGACGCCAGAAGGATCTGTTCTTGCTGTTAACATCTGACGCCAGAGGGATCTGTTCTTGCTGTTAACATCTGACGCCAGAAGGATCTGTTCTTGCTGTTAACATCTGACGCCAGAGGGATCTGTTCTTGCTGTTAACATCTGACGCCAGAAGGATCTGTTCTTGCTGTTAACATCTGACGCCAGAAGGATCTGTTCTTGCTGTTAACATCTGACGCCAGAGGGATCTGTTCTTGCTGTTAACATCTGACGCCAGAAGGATCTGTTCTTGCTGTTAACATCTGACGCCAGAGGGATCTGTTCTTGCTGTTAACATCTGACGCCAGAAGGATCTGTTCTTGCTGTTAACATCTGACGCCAGAGGGATCTGTTCTTGCTGTTAACATCTGACGCCAGAAGGATCTGTTCTTGCTGTTAACATCTGACGCCAGAGGGATCTGTTCTTGCTGTTAACATCTGACGCCAGAAGGATCTGTTCTTGCTGTTAACATCTGACGCCAGAGGGATCTGTTCTTGCTGTTAACATCTGACGCCAGAAGGATCTGTTCTTGCTGTTATCATCTGACGCCAGAAGGATCTGTTCTTGCTGTTAACATCTGACGCCAGAGGGATCTGTTCTTGCTGTTAACATCTGACGCCAGAAGGATCTGTTCTTGCTGTTAACATCTGACGCCAGAGGGATCTGTTCTTGCTGTTAACATCTGACGCCAGAAGGATCTGTCTTGCTGTTAACATCTGACGCCAGAAGGATCTGTTCTTGCTGTTATCATCTGACGCCAGAGGGATCTGTTCTTGCTGTTAACATCTGACGCCAGAAGGATCTGTTCTTGCTGTTAACATCTGACGCCAGAAGGATCTGTTCTTGCTGTTAACATCTGACGCCAGAAGGATCTGTTCTTGCTGTTAACATCTGACGCCAGAAGGATCTGTTCTTGCTGTTATCATCTGACGCCAGAGGGATCTGTTCTTGCTGTTAACATCTGACACCAGAAGGATCTGTTCTTGCTGTTAACATCTGACGCCAGAAGGATCTGTTCTTGCTGTTAACATCTGACGCCAGAAGGATCTGTTCTTGCTGTTAACATCTGACGCCAGAAGGATCTGTTCTTGCTGTTAACATCTGACGCCAGAAGGATCTGTTCTTGCTGTTAACATCTGACGCCAGAAGGATCTGTTCTTGCTGTTAACATCTGACGCCAGAGGGATATGTTCTTGCTGTTAACATCTGACGCCAGAAGGATCTGTTCTTGCTGTTAACATCTGACGCCAGAAGGATCTGTTCTTGCTGTTAACATCTGACGCCAGAAGGATCTGTTCTTGCTGTTAACATCTGACGCCAGAGGGATCTGTTCTTGCTGTTAACATCTGACGCCAGAAGGATCTGTTCTTGCTGTTAACATCTGACGCCAGAAGGATCTGTCTTGCTGTTAACATCTGACGCCAGAAGGATCTGTTCTTGCTGTTATCATCTGACGCCAGAGGGATCTGTTCTTGCTGTTAACATCTGACGCCAGAAGGATCTGTTCTTGCTGTTAACATCTGACGCCAGAAGGATCTGTCTTGCTGTTATCATCTGACTCCAGAAGGATCTGTTCTTGCTGTTATCATCTGACGCCAGAAGGATCTGTTCTTGCTGTTATCATCTGACTCCAGAAGGATCTGTTCTTGCTGTTATCATCTGACGCCAGAAGGATCTGTTCTTGCTGTTAACATCTGACGCCAGAAGGATCTGTTCTTGCTGTTATCATCTGACGCCAGAAGGATCTGTTCTTGCTGTTAACATCTGACGCCAGAAGGATCTGTTCAGAGGAAGAAGAATGGCTGGGAGAGGAGGAGGAGTACGTACGCGTGGTGGAAGAAGACTGAGAGGAAGATCAAGAGCCGACGTTTGTAATTGTATGGGACAATGTGGCGTTTCACCAGTCCCATGCAGTCACAGAGTGGGTTTACAGCCCGTCCCAGGATGGTGTCACAGAGTGGGGTTACAGCCCGTCCTAGGATGGTGTCACAGAGTGAGGTTACAGCCCGTCCCACGATGGAGTCACAGAGTGGGGTTACAGCCCGTCCCAGGATGGTGTCACAGAGTGGGGTTACAGCCCGTCCCAGGATGGTGTCACAGAGTGGGTTTACAGCCCGTCCCAGGATGGTGTCACAGAGTGGGGTTACAGCCCGTCCCAGGATGGAGTCACAGAGTGGGGTTACAGCCCGTCCCAGGATGGTGTCACAGAGTGGGGTTACAGCCCGTCCCAGGATGGAGTCACAGAGTGAGGTTACAGCCCGTCCCACGATGGAGTCACAGAGTGGGGTTACAGCCCGTCCCATGATGGAGTCACAGAGTGGGTTACAGCCCGTCCCACGATGGAGTCACAGAGTGGGTTACAGCCCGTCCCAGGATGGAGTTACAGAGTGGGTTTACAGCCCGTCCCACGATGGTGTCACAGAGTGGGGTTACAGCCCGTCCCACGATGGTGTCACAGAGTGGGGTTTCGATGGAGTCACAGAGTGGGGTTACAGCCCGTCCCACGATGGAGTCACAGAGTGGGGTTACAGCCCGTCCCACGATGGAGTCACAGAGTGGGGTTACAGCCCGTCCCACGATGGTGTCACAGAGTGGGGTTACAGCCCGTCCCACGATGGTGTCACAGAGTGGGGTTACAGCCCGTCCCACGATGGAGTCACAGAGTGGGGTTACAGCCCGTCCCACGATGGAGTCACAGAGTGGGGTTACAGCCCGTCCCACGATGGAGTCACAGAGTGGGTTACAGCCCGTCCCAGGATGGAGTCACAGAGTGGGGTTACAGCCCGTCCCAGGATGGAGTCACAGAGTGGGGTTACAGCCCGTCCCAGGATGGTGTCACTTTTCCTCCCACCTTACTCTCTATTATTTTCCTCGTGGAGGTGGAAGGTTTACGACCACCATCCACAGGATCAAATGTCCCTCCTGGACGCAATGCATGCTGGATGCCTGGACATATCTGCAGAAGATTGCCACGGACGGACCAGGCATGTCAAAAGATTGCCCAAGATTACATAAGATGTGATGTGGAGGAGAACCTGTGGCCCAATGCATAAGACAGGGTTGACTAGTATTGCTACTGTATCGGTAGATGGTCTATAAGACAGGGTTGACTAGTATTGCTACTGTATCGGTAGATGGTCTTTAAGACAGGGTTGACTAGTATTGCTACTGTATCGGTAGATGGTCTTTAAGACAGGGTTGACTAGTATTGCTACTGTATCGGTAGATGGTCTATAAGACAGGGTTGACTAGTATTGCTACTGTATCGGTAGATGGTCTTTAAGACAGGGTTGACTACATCTGTATCGGTAGATGGTCTATAAGACAGGGTTGACTAGTATTGCTACTGTATCTGTATCGGTAGATGGTCTTTAAGACAGGGTTGACTAGTATTGCTACTGTATCTGTATCGGTAGATGGTCTTTAAGACAGGGTTGACTAGTATTGCTACTGTATCGGTAGATGGTCTATAAGACAGGGTTGACTAGTATTGCTACTGTATCGGTAGATGGTCTTTAAGACAGGGTTGACTAGTATTGCTACTGTATCTGTATCGGTAGATGGTCTATAAGACAGGGTTGACTAGTATTGCTACTGTATCGGTAGATGGTCTTTAAGACAGGGTTGACTAGTATTGCTACTGTATCTGTATCGGTAGATGGTCTATAAGACAGGGTTGACTAGTATTGCTACTGTATCGGTAGATGGTCTTTAAGACAGGGTTGACTAGTATTGCTACTGTATCGGTAGATGGTCTTTAAGACAGGGTTGACTAGTATTGCTACTGTATCTGTATCGGTAGATGGTTTATAAGACAGGGTTGACTAGTATTGCTACTGTATCGGTAGATGGTCTATAAGACAGGGTTGACTAGTATTGCTACTGTATCGGTAGATGGTCTTTAAGACAGGGTTGACTAGTATTGCTACTGTATCGGTAGATGGTCTATAAGACAGGGTTGACTAGTATTGCTACTGTATCGGTAGATGGTCTTTAAGACAGGGTTGACTAGTATTGCTACTGTATCGGTAGATGGTCTATAAGACAGGGTTGACTAGTATTGCTACTGTATCGGTAGATGGTCTATAAGACAGGGTTGACTAGTATTGCTACTGTATCTGTATCGGTAGATGGTCTATAAGACAGGGTTGACTAGTATTGCTACTGTATCGGTAGATGGTCTTTAAGACAGGGTTGACTAGTATTGCTACTGTATCTGTATCGGTAGATGGTCTTTAAGACAGGGTTGACTAGTATTGCTACTGTATCGGTAGATGGTCTTTAAGACAGGGTTGACTAGTAATTGCTACTGTATCGGTAGATGGTCTATAAGACAGGGTTGACTAGTATTGCTACTGTATCGGTAGATGGTCTTTAAGACAGGGTTGACTAGTATTGCTACTGTATCGGTAGATGGTCTATAAGACAGGGTTGACTAGTATTGCTACTGTATCGGTAGATGGTCTTTAAGACAGGGTTGACTAGTATTGCTACTGTATCGGTAGATGGTCTATAAGACAGGGTTGACTAGTATTGCTACTGTATCTGTATCGGTAGATGGTCTATAAGACAGGGTTGACTAGTATTGCTACTGTATCGGTAGATGGTCTTTAAGACAGGGTTGACTAGTATTGCTACTGTATCGGTAGATGGTCTATAAGACAGGGTTGACTAGTATTGCTACTGTATCGGTAGATGGTCTTTAAGACAGGGTTGACTAGTATTGCTACTGTATCGGTAGATGGTCTTTAAGACAGGGTTGACTAGTATTGCTACTGTATCGGTAGATGGTCTTTAAGACAGGGTTGACTAGTATTGCTACTGTATCTGTATCGGTAGATGGTCTATAAGACAGGGTTGACTAGTATTGCTACTGTATCGGTAGATGGTCTATAAGACAGGGTTGACTAGTATTGCTACTGTATCTGTATCGGTAGATGGTCTTTAAGACAGGGTTGACTAGTATTGCTACTGTATCGGTAGATGGTCTTTAAGACAGGGTTGACTAGTATTGCTACTGTATCGGTAGATGGTCTTTAAGACAGGGTTGACTAGTATTGCTACTGTATCGGTAGATGGTCTTTAAGACAGGGTTGACTAGTATTGCTACTGTATCTGTATCGGTAGATGGTCTATAAGACAGGGTTGACTAGTATTGCTACTGTATCGGTAGATGGTCTTTAAGACAGGGTTGACTAGTATTGCTACTGTATCTGTATCGGTAGATGGTCTTTAAGACAGGGTTGACTAGTATTGCTACTGTATCTGTATCGGTAGATGGTCTTTAAGACAGGGTTGACTAGTATTGCTACTGTATCTGTATCGGTAGATGGTCTATAAGACAGGGTTGACTAGTATTGCTACTGTATCGGTAGATGGTCTATAAGACAGGGTTGACTAGTATTGCTACTGTATCGGTAGATGGTCTATAAGACAGGGTTGACTAGTATTGCTACTGTATCGGTAGATGGTCTATAAGACAGGGTTGACTAGTATTGCTACTGTATCGGTAGATGGTCTATAAGACAGGGTTGACTAGTATTGCTACTGTATCGGTAGATGGTCTATAAGACAGGGTTGACTAGTATTGCTACTGTATCGGTAGATGGTCTATAAGACAGGGTTGACTAGTATTGCTACTGTATCGGTAGATGGTCTATAAGACAGGGTTGACTAGTATTGCTACTGTATCGGTAGATGGTCTATAAGACAGGGTTGACTAGTATTGCTACTGTATCTGTATCGGTAGATGGTCTTTAAGACAGGGTTGACTAGTATTGCTACTGTATCTGTATCGGTAGATGGTCTATAAGACAGGGTTGACTAGTATTGCTACTGTATCGGTAGATGGTCTATAAGACAGGGTTGACTAGTATTGCTACTGTATCTGTATCGGTAGATGGTCTTTAAGACAGGGTTGACTAGTATTGCTACTGTATCGGTAGATGGTCTTTAAGACAGGGTTGACTAGTATTGCTACTGTATCGGTAGATGGTCTTTAAGACAGGGTTGACTAGTATTGCTACTGTATCGGTAGATGGTCTTTAAGACAGGGTTGACTAGTATTGCTACTGTATCTGTATCGGTAGATGGTCTATAAGACAGGGTTGACTAGTATTGCTACTGTATCGGTAGATGGTCTATAAGACAGGGTTGACTAGTATTGCTACTGTATCGGTAGATGGTCTTTAAGACAGGGTTGACTAGTATTGCTACTGTCGGTAGATGGTCTTTAAGACAGGGTTGACTAGTATTGCTACTGTATCGGTAGATGGTCTTTAAGACAGGGTTGACTAGTATTGCTACTGTATCGGTAGATGGTCTATAAGACAGGGTTGACTAGTATTGCTACTGTATCTGTATCGGTAGATGGTCTATAAGACAGGGTTGACTAGTATTGCTACTGTATCGGTAGATGGTCTTTAAGACAGGTTGACTAGTATTGCTACATCGGTAGATGGTCTTTAAGACAGGGTTGACTAGTATTGCTACTGTATCGGTAGATGGTCTATAAGACAGGGTTGACTAGTATTGCTACTGTATCGGTAGATGGTCTATAAGACAGGGTTGACTAGTATTGCTACTGTATCGGTAGATGGTCTTTAAGACAGGGTTGACTAGTATTGCTACTCATCGGTAGATGGTCTTTAAGACAGGGTTGACTAGTATTGCTACTGTATCGGTAGATGGTCTTTAAGACAGGGTTGACTAGTATTGCTACTGTATCGGTAGATGGTCTTTAAGACAGGGTTGACTAGTATTGCTACTGTATCTGTATCGGTAGATGGTCTTTAAGACAGGGTTGACTAGTATTGCTACTGTATCGGTAGATGGTCTTTAAGACAGGGTTGACTAGTATTGCTACTGTATCGGTAGATGGTCTTTAAGACAGGGTTGACTAGTATTGCTACTGTATCTGTATCGGTAGATGGTCTATAAGACAGGGTTGACTAGTATTGCTACTGTATCAGATGGTCTATAAGACAGGGTTGACTAGTATTGCTACTGTATCTGTATCGGTAGATGGTCTATAAGACAGGGTTGACTAGTATTGCTACTGTATCGGTAGATGGTCTATAAGACAGGGTTGACTAGTATTGCTACTGTATCGGTAGATGGTCTTTAAGACAGGGTTGACTAGTATTGCTACTGTATCGGTAGATGGTCTTTAAGACAGGGTTGACTAGTATTGCTACTGTATCTGTATCGGTAGATGGTCTATAAGACAGGGTTGACTAGTATTGCTACTGTATCGGTAGATGGTCTTTAAGACAGGGTTGACTAGTATTGCTACTGTATCGGTAGATGGTCTTTAAGACAGGGTTGACTAGTATTGCTACTGTATCGGTAGATGGTCTTTAAGACAGGGTTGACTAGTATTGCTACTGTATCTGTATCGGTAGATGGTCTATAAGACAGGGTTGACTAGTATTGCTACTGTATCGGTAGATGGTCTATAAGACAGGGTTGACTAGTATTGCTACTGTATCGGTAGATGGTCTTTAAGACAGGGTTGACTAGTATTGCTACTGTATCGGTAGATGGTCTTTAAGACAGGGTTGACTAGTATTGCTACTGTATCGGTAGATGGTCTTTAAGACAGGGTTGACTAGTATTGCTACTGTATCGGTAGATGGTCTATAAGACAGGGTTGACTAGTATTGCTACTGTATCGGTAGATGGTCTTTAAGACAGGGTTGACTAGTATTGCTACTGTATCTGTATCGGTAGATGGTCTATAAGACAGGGTTGACTAGTAATTGCTACTGTATCGGTAGATGGTCTATAAGACAGGGTTGACTAGTATTGCTACTGTATCTGTATCGGTAGATGGTCTATAAGACAGGGTTGACTAGTATTGCTACTGTATCGGTAGATGGTCTTTAAGACAGGGTTGACTAGTATTGCTACTGTATCGGTAGATGGTCTTTAAGACAGGGTTGACTAGTATTGCTACTGTATCTGTATCGGTAGATGGTCTATAAGACAGGGTTGACTAGTATTGCTACTGTATCGGTAGATGGTCTTTAAGACAGGGTTGACTAGTATTGCTACTGTATCGGTAGATGGTCTTTAAGACAGGGTTGACTAGTATTGCTACTGTATCGGTAGATGGTCTTTAAGACAGGGTTGACTAGTATTGCTACTGTATCTGTATCGGTAGATGGTCTATAAGACAGGGTTGACTAGTAATTGCTACTGTATCGGTAGATGGTCTATAAGACAGGGTTGACTAGTATTGCTACTGTATCTGTATCGGTAGATGGTCTATAAGACAGGGTTGACTAGTATTGCTACTGTATCGGTAGATGGTCTATAAGACAGGGTTGACTAGTATTGCTACTGTATCGGTAGATGGTCTATAAGACAGGGTTGACTAGTATTGCTACTGTATCGGTAGATGGTCTTTAAGACAGGGTTGACTAGTATTGCTACTGTATCGGTAGATGGTCTATAAGACAGGGTTGACTAGTATTGCTACTGTATCGGTAGATGGTCTATAAGACAGGGTTGACTAGTATTGCTACTGTATCTGTATCGGTAGATGGTCTTTAAGACAGGGTTGACTAGTATTGCTACTGTATCGGTAGATGGTCTATAAGACAGGGTTGACTAGTATTGCTACTGTATCGGTAGATGGTGTTTAAGACAGGGTTGACTAGTATTGCTACTGTATCTGTATCGGTAGATGGTCTTTAAGACAGGGTTGACTAGTATTGCTACTGTATCGGTAGATGGTCTATAAGACAGGGTTGACTAGTATTGCTACTGTATCGGTAGATGGTCTTTAAGACAGGGTTGACTAGTATTGCTACTGTATCGGTAGATGGTGTTTAAGACAGGGTTGACTAGTATTGCTACTGTATCGGTAGATGGTCTTTAAGACAGGGTTGACTAGTATTGCTACTGTATCGGTAGATGGTCTATAAGACAGGGTTGACTAGTATTGCTACTGTATCTGTATCGGTAGATGGTCTATAAGACAGGGTTGACTAGTATTGCTACTGTATCGGTAGATGGTCTATAAGACAGGGTTGACTAGTATTGCTACTGTATCTGTATCGGTAGATGGTCTTTAAGACAGGGTTGACTAGTATTGCTACTGTATCGGTAGATGGTCTATAAGACAGGGTTGACTAGTATTGCTATCTGTATCGGTAGATGGTCTTTAAGACAGGGTTGACTAGTATTGCTACTGTATCGGTAGATGGTCTATAAGACAGGGTTGACTAGTATTGCTACTGTATCTGTATCGGTAGATGGTCTATAAGACAGGGTTGACTAGTATTGCTACTGTATCGGTAGATGGTCTTTAAGACAGGGTTGACTAGTATTGCTACTGTATCGGTAGATGGTCTTTAAGACAGGGTTGACTAGTATTGCTACTGTATCTGTATCGGTAGATGGTCTATAAGACAGGGTTGACTAGTATTGCTACTGTATCGGTAGATGGTCTTTAAGACAGGGTTGACTAGTATTGCTACTGTATCTGTATCGGTAGATGGTCTATAAGACAGGGTTGACTAGTATTGCTACTGTATCGGTAGATGGTCTATAAGACAGGGTTGACTAGTATTGCTACTGTATCGGTAGATGGTCTTTAAGACAGGGTTGACTAGTATTGCTACTGTATCTGTATCGGTAGATGGTCTATAAGACAGGGTTGACTAGTATTGCTACTGTATCGGTAGATGGTCTTTAAGACAGGGTTGACTAGTATTGCTACTGTATCGGTAGATGGTCTATAAGACAGGGTTGACTAGTATTGCTACTGTATCTGTATCGGTAGATGGTCTATAAGACAGGGTTGACTAGTATTGCTACTGTATCGGTAGATGGTCTATAAGACAGGGTTGACTAGTATTGCTACTGTATCGGTAGATGGTCTATAAGACAGGGTTGACTAGTATTGCTACTGTATCTGTATCGGTAGATGGTCTATAAGACAGGGTTGACTAGTATTGCTACTGTATCGGTAGATGGTCTATAAGACAGGGTTGACTAGTATTGCTACTGTATCGGTAGATGGTCTTTAAGACAGGGTTGACTAGTATTGCTACTGTATCGGTAGATGGTCTTTAAGACAGGGTTGACTAGTATTGCTACTGTATCTGTATCGGTAGATGGTCTATAAGACAGGGTTGACTAGTATTGCTACTGTATCTGTATCGGTAGATGGTGTATATACAAGTTGTTGTATTTTGGAATCACTCAATAACCCAAAAACAAA
>NC_088407.1:6914178-6936678 GCF_034236695.1 Oncorhynchus nerka | reverse complement strand
CTCCTCCCCTCTCTCTTCTCCCTCTCTCCTCCTGTCTCTTTGCCCCCCCCTCCTCCTCTCTGTCCCCCTCCCCTCTCCTCCCCTGTCTCTTTGCCCCCTCTCTCTCCTCCCCTGTCTCTTTCCCCCTTCCTCTCCTCCCCCTCTCTCCTCCCCTGTCTCTTTGCCCCCTCTCTCTCCTCCACTGTCTCTTTGCCCCCTCTCTCTCCTCCCCTGTCTCTTTGCCCCCTCCTCCCCCTGTCCCCCTCTCTCTTCTCCCCTGTCTCTTCCCCCTCCCCCTCTCTCTCCTCCCCTGTCTCTTTGCCCCCTCTCTCTCCTCCCCTGTCTCTTCCCCCCCCTCTCCTCCTCCCCTGTCTCTTTGCCCCCTCTCTCTCCTCCCCTGTCTCTTTGCCCCCTCTCCTCCCCCCTCTCTCTCTCTCCCCTGTCTCTTTGCCCCCCCCTCCTCCCCTGTCTCTTTGCCCCCCTCTCTCTCCCCTGTCTCTTTCCCCCTTCCTCTCCCCCCTCTCTCCTCCCCTGTCTCTTTGCCCCCTCTCCTCCCCTGTCTCTTTGCCCCCCTCTCCTCCCCTGTCTCTTTGCCCCCCCCTCTTCCTCCCCTGTCTCTTTGCCCCCCCCTCTCTCCTCCCCTGTCTCTTTGCCCCCCTCTCCTCCCTGTCTCTTTGCCCCCCCCTCTCTCTCCTCCCTGTCTCTTTGCCCCCTCTCTCTCCTCCCCTGTCTCTTTGCCCCCCCTCTCCTCCCCTGTCTCTTTCTCCCCTGTCTCTTCTCCCCACCCTGTCTCTCCCCCTCTCTCTCCTCCCCTGTCTCTTTCCCCCTGTCTCTCCCCCCTCTCTCTCTCCCTGTCTCTTTGCCCCCTCTCCTCCCCCTCTCTCTTCTCCCTCTCTCCTCCCTCTTAACCCCTCTCTCTCCTCCCCTGTCTCTTTGCCCCCCTCTCTCCTCCCCTGTCTCTTCCCCCTCTCTCCTCCCCCTCTCTCTTCTCCTGTCTCTTTCCCCCTTCCTCTCCCCCTCTCTCCTCCCCTGTCTCTTTGCCCCCTCGCTCTCCTCCACTGTCTCTTTGCCCCCCTCTCTCTCCTCCCTCTCTCCTCCCTTTGCCCCCCTCTCTCTCCTCCCCTGTCTCTTTGCCCCCCCCCTCTCCCTGTCTTCCCCCTCTCTCCTCCCCCCTCTCTCTCTCTCCCTGTCTCTTTCCCCCTGTCTCTCCCCCCTTTGCCCCCTCTCTCCCCTGTCTCTTTGCCCCCTCTCTCTCCTCCACTGTCTCTTTGCCCCCCTCTCTCTCCTCCCCTGTCTCTTTCCCCCCCCCTCCCCCCCCTCTCTCTTCTCCCCTGTCTCTTCTCTTTTCCCCCTCTCTCCTCCCCCTCTCTCTCTTCCCCCTCCCTCCCCTCTGTCTCCCTGTCTTTCTCTCCTCCCCCTCTCTCTCCTCCCTGTCTCTTTGCCCCCTCTCTCTCCTCCCCTGTCTCTTTCCCCCTCTCTTCCTCTCTCTTCCCCCTGTCTCTTTCTCCTCCCCCTGTCTCTCCCTGTCTCTTTGCCCCCCTCTCCTCCCCTGTCTCTTTGCCCCCCCTCTCCCCCTGTCTCCCCCTCTCTCTCCCCTCTTCTCCCCTCTCTCCTCCCCTCTCTCCCCCTCTCTCTCCTCCCTGTCTCTTTGCCCCCCTCTCTCTCCCCCTGTCTCTTTCTCTCTCCCCTGTCTCTTTCCCTCTCTCCTCCTCTCCCCCCCTCTCTCCTCCCCTGTCTCTTTGCCCCCCCCTCTCTCCTCCCCTGTCTCTTCCCCCCCCTCTCCTCCCCCTCCTCCCCTGTCTCTTTCCCCCTTCCTCTCCCCCTCTCTCCTCCCCTGTCTCTTTGCCCCCTCTCTCCTCCCCTGTCTCTTTGCCCCCTCTCTCTCCCCCTGTCTCTTTGCCCCCTCTCCTCCCCCTCTCTCTTCTCCCTGTCTCTTTGCCCCCCCTCTCCTCCCTGTCTCTTTGCCCCCCTCTCCTCCCCTGTCTCTTTCCCCCCTTCCTCTCCCCCCTCTCTCCCCTGTCTCTTTGCCCCCTCTCCCCTGTCTCTTTGCCCCCTCTCTCTCCTCCCCTGTCTCTTTGCCCCCCCTCTCCTCCCCTGTCTCTTTGCCCCCTCCCTCTCTCTCCCCCTGTCTCTTTGCCCCCCTCTCCTCCTGTCTCTTTCCCCCTCTCTCTCCTCCCTGTCTCTTTCTCTCCTCCCCTGTCTCTTTGCCCCCTCTCCCCCTGTCTCTTTGCCCCCCTCCTCCCCCCTCTCTCCCCCTGTCTCTTTCCTCCCTGTCTCTCTCCCCCTGTCTCTTTCCCCCTCTCTCTCCTCCCCTGTCTCTTTGCCCCCCCTCTCCTCCCTGTCTCTTTGCCCCCCTCTCCCCCTGTCTCTCTCCCCACCCTGTCTCTCCCCCTCTCTCTCCTCCCCTGTCTCTCTCCCCCTGTCTCTCTCCCCCCTCTCTCTCCTCCCCTGTCTCTTTGCCTCCCCCTCTCCTCCCCCTCTCCTCCCCTCCCCCTCTCTCTCCTCCCTGTCTCTCTCCCCCTGTCTCTCTCTCCCCCTCTCTCTCCTCCCCTGTCTCTTTGCCTCCCCCTCTCCTCCCCCTCTCCCCCCTCCCCCTGTCTCTCCTCCCCTGTCTGTCTGTCTGCCCAGTAAACAGTCAACATTACACAATGATAGAGACATTTCAAAGGTCATATTATGTCTATATACAGAGTTGTTGATGTGCACTTTACTTAAAGTACAAAAGGGAAAATAAATAAGCATAAATATGGGTTATATTTATGGTTGCTCTTCACTGGTTGCCCTTTTCTCATGGCAACAGGTCACAAATCCTGCTGCTGTGATGGCACACTGTGGAATTTCACCCAGTAGATATGGGAGTTTATCAAAATTGGGTTTGTTTTCGAATTCTTTGTGGATCTGTGTAATCTGAGGGAAATATGTCTCTCTAATATGGTCAGACATTGGACAGGAGGTTAGGAAGTGCAGCTCAGTTTCCACCTCATTTTGTGGACAGTGAGCACATAGCCTGTCTTCTCTTGAGAGACATGTCTGCCTATGGCGGCCTTTCTCAATAGCAAGGCTATGCTCACTGAGTCTGTACATAGTCAAAGCTTTCCTTAATTTTGGGTCAGTCACAGTGGTCAGGTATTCTGCCGCTGTGTACTCTCTGTGTAGGGCCAAATAGCATTCTAGTTTGCTCTGTTTTTTTTGTTAATTCTTTCCAATGTGTTAAGTAATTATCTTTTTGTTTTCTCATGATTTGGTTGGGTCTAATTGTGTCCTGGGGCTCTGTAGGGTGTGTTTGTGTTTGGACCAGCCAGGACCAGCTTAGGGGACTCTTCTCCAGGTTCATCTCTCTGTAGGTGATGGCTTTGTTATGGAAGGTTTGTGAATCGCTTCCTTTTAGGTGGTTGTAGAATTTAACGGCTCTGTTCTGGATTTTGATAATTAGTGGGTATCGGCCTAATTCTGCTCTGCATGCATTATTTGTCTCACAACCATAAAGGGCAATGGGCTCTATGACTGATTCAAGTATTTTTAGCCAGATCTAATTGGTATGTTGAATTTTATGTTCCTTTTGATGGCATAGAATGCCCTTCTTGCCTTGTCTCTCAGATCGTTCACAGCTTTGTGGAAGTTACCTGTGGCGCTGATGTTTAGGCCAAGGTATGTATAGTTTTTTGTGTGCTCTAGGGCAACAGTGTCTAGATGGAATTTGTATTTGTGGTCCTGGTGACTGGACCTTTTTTGGAACACCATTATTTTGGTCTTACTGAGATTTACTGTCAGGGCCCAGGTCTGTCAGGGTCCAGGTCTGTCAGGGCCCAGTTCTGTCAGAGCCCAGGTCTGACAGAATCTGTGCAGAAGATCTAGGTGCTGCTGTAGGCCCTCCTTGGTTGGTGACAGAAGCACCAGATCATCAGCAAACAGTAGACATTTGACTTCAGATTCTAGCAGGGTGACGCCGGGTGCTGCAGACTGTTCTAGCGCCAATTCATTGATCTCTCTCTCCCCTGTTTGCTCCCATGTCTGACATCACCACTCAACATACATTATCAAAACACTCTTGACACACACACACACACACACGCACGCACACGCACGCACACACACACACACACACACACACACACGTACACACACGTACACACATGTACACACACGTACACACACGCACGCACACACACACACACACACACAGATCAAACCTCATGACAGTACCACTCCAGACACATTGTCAAACTCACATATCCGACCCTGACAAGATTCGATCACTTAAAACACAACACGTGGTTTAAATGCATTTCAAAAAACTAAAATTTCAGGACAACACAAAACAAGTTTAGAAACTTATTTCAATTGTGGTAAAAAATAAATGATTCCATCATTTCCAGACCTGTATGTAGTATTGACCCACAGCCTTCTAAACATACTGGTTTCCACACAGAACACAGAACACAGAACAAAGGACTCCGTCTCAGGCTCCTAAACATACTGGTTTCACACAGAACACAGAACAAAGAACACAGAACAAAGGACTCCATCTCAGCCTCCTAAACATACTGGTTTCACACAGAACACAGAACACAGAACAAAGGACTCCATCTCAGCCTCCTAAACATACTGGTTTCACACAGAACACAGAACACAGAACAAAGGACTCCATCTCAGCCTCCTAAACATACTGGTTTCACACAGAACACAGAACAAAGGACTCCATCTCAGCCTCCTAAACATACTGGTTTCACACAGAACACAGAACACAGAACAAAGGACTCCATCTCAGCCTCCTAAACATACTGGTTTCACACAGAACACAGAACACAGAACAAAGGACTCCATCTCAGCCTCCTAAACATACTGGTTTCACACAGAACACAGAACACAGAACACAGAACAAAGAACACAGAACAAAGGACTCCATCTCAGGCTCCTAAACTGAAATAAGATAGATATATATATATATCAAGGCAAGGTAAAAGGAAACTCCATTTCATGTTTGAGATGAAGTCGAGAGGAAAAAGGATCTGTGCTATCGGTTGTCACGGCAACCGAAATGAAACAAAGTTCTGTTATCAAAACACTAGTCACCAAATGTTATTTTAAAAGTGTATTTTTTTTGGCGTGTAATTCAAAGGAAGCCAGGCTTCCCCAAATAAATACATTTAAAAAATATATATATATATATTTAAAACCCATTTATCTTTCATCTCGCTCTGTGTTTTCATAATATTTTCAGTCAATTTGCAAGTGGCTGAATCTCACCGACTAAAATCATCGGAGCGAGGGGGACGTCAGCGAGGAGAAACAGCACCCATCTGTCTAGATGTAGCTCATGTATCTGATGTCGTCTGGAGGATAACATATTGCCGGCGTAGCATTTGGATTGATTGATGCCAGCAATTTTTTTTCTTCTTCTGTTGTTGCCAATCAGCGTTATTAAGCTGAGCTCTTGACACACACCTGGTCGCATCTGTGTGTCTCTCTAGATGGGAGTCTGTTAGATGACTAATGTAAATGGTTGTGTGGGTCTCTCTAGATGGGAGTCTGCTAGATGACTGATGTAAATGGTTGTGTGGGTCTCTCTAGATGGGAGTCTGCTAGATGACTAATGTAAATGGTTGTGTGGTTCTCTCTAGATGGGAGTCTGCTAGATGACTGATGTAAATGGTTGTGTGGGTCTCTCTAGATGGGAGTCTGCTAGATGACTAATGTAAATGGTTCTGTAGGTCTCTCTAGATGGGAGTCTGTTAGATGACTAATGTAAATGGTTCTGTGGGTCTCTCTAGATGGGAGTCTGTTAGATGACTAATGTAAATGGTTCTGTAGGTCTCTCTAGATGGGAGTCTGTTAGATGACTAATGTAAATGGTTCTGTGGGTCTCTCTAGATGGGAGTCTGTTAGATGACTAATGTAAATGGTTCTGTGGGTCTCTCTAGATGGGAGTCTGCTAGATGACTAATGTAAATGGTTCTGTAGGTCTCTCTAGATGGGAGTCTGTTAGATGACTAATGTACATGGTTCTGTGAGTCTCTCTAGATGGGAGTCTGTTAGAAGACTAATGTAAATGGTTCTGTGGGTCTCTCTAGATGGGAGTCTGCTAGATGACTAATGTAAATGGTTCTGTGGGTCTCTCTAGATGGGAGTCTGCTAGATGACTAATGTAAATGGTTCTGTGGGTCTCTCTAGATGGGAGTCTGTTAGATGACTAATGTAAATGGTTCTGTGGGTCTCTCTAGATGGGAGTCTGTTAGATGACTAATGTAAATGGTTCTGTGGGTCTCTCTAGATGGGAGTCTGTTAGATGACTAATGTAAATGGTTCTGTGGGTCTCTCTAGATGGGAGTCTGTTAGATGACTAATGTAAATGGTTCTGTGGGTCTCTCTAGATGGGAGTCTGCTAGATGACTAATGTAAATGGCTCTGTGGGTCTCTCTAGATGGGAGTCTGTTAGATGACTAATGTAAATGGTTCTGTGGGTCTCTCTAGATGGGAGTCTGTTAGATGACTAATGTAAATGGTTCTGTAGGTCTCTCTAGATGGGAGTCTGTTAGATGACTAATGTAAATGGTTCTGTAGGTCTCTCTAGATGGGAGTCTGCTAGATGACTAATGTAAATGGTTCTGTGTGTCACTCTAGATGGGAGTCTGTTAGATGACTAATGTAAATGGTTCTGTAGGTCTCTCTAGATGGGAGTCTGCTAGATGACTAATGTAAATGGTTCTGTGGGTCTCTCTAGATGGGATTCTGTTAGATGACTAATGTAATGTAAATGGTTCTGTAGGTCTCTCTAGATGGGAGTCTGCTAGATGACTAATGTAAATGGTTCTGTCGGTCTCTCTAGATGGGAGTCTGTTAGATGACTAATGTAAATGGATCTGTGGGTCTCTCTAGATGGGAGTCTGTTAGATGACTAATGTAAATGGTTCTGTAGGTCTCTCTAGATGGGAGTCTGTTAGATGACTAATGTAAATGGTTCTGTAGGTCTCTCTAGATGGGAGTCTGCTAGATGACTAATGTAAATGGTTCTGTGTGTCACTCTAGATGGGAGTCTGTTAGATGACTAATGTAAATGGTTCTGTGTCTCTCTAGATGGGAGTCTGCTAGATGACTAATGTAAATGGTTCTGTGTGTCACTCTAGATGGGAGTCTGTTAGATGACTAATGTAAATGGTTCTGTAGGTCTCTCTAGATGGGAGTCTGTTAGATGACTAATGTAAATGGTTCTGTAGGTCTCTCTAGATGGGAGTCTGTTAGATGACTAATGTAATGTAAATGGTTCTGTAGGTCTCTCTAGATGGGAGTCTGTTAGATGACTAATGTAAATGGTTCTGTGGGTCTCTCAGATGGGAGTCTGTTGTTAGATGACTAGTGTAAATGGTTCTGTGTGTCTCTCTAGATGGGAGTCTGTTAGATGACTAATGTAAATGGTTCTGTAGGTCTCTCTAGATGGGAGTCTGCTAGATGACTAATGTAAATGGTTCTGTAGGTCTCTCTAGATGGGAGTCTGCTAGATGACTAATGTAATGTACATGGATCTGTGGGTCTCTCTAGATGGGAGTCTGTTAGATGACTAATGTAAATGGTTCTGTGGGTCTCTCTAGATGGGAGTCTGTTAGATGACTAATGTAAATGGTTCTGTGTGTCTCTCTAGATGGGAGTCTGTTAGATGACTAATGTAAATGGTTCTGTAGGTCTCTGTAGATGGGAGTCTGCTAGATGACTAATGTAAATGGTTCTGTGGGTCTCTCTAGATGGGAGTCTGTTAGATGACTAGTGTAAATGGTTCTGTAGGTCTCTCTAGATGGGAGTCTGCTAGATGACTAATGTAAATGGTTCTGTAGGTCTCTCTAGATGGGAGTCTGCTAGATGAATAATGTAATGTACATGGATCTGTGGGTCTCTCTAGATGGGAGTCTGTTAGATGACTAATGTACATGGTTCTGTGTGTCTCTCTAGATGGGAGTCTGTTAGATGACTAATGTAAATGGATCTGTGGGTCTCTCTAGATGGGAGTCTGTTAGATGACTAATGTAAATGGTTCTGTGGGTCTCTCTAGATGGGAGTCTGTTAGATGACTAATGTAAATGGTTCTGTGGGTCTCTCTAGATGGGAGTCTGTTAGATGACTAGTGTAAATGGTTCTGTAGGTCTCTGTAGATGGGAGTCTGCTAGATGACTAATGTAAATGGTTCTGTGGGTCTCTCTAGATGGGAGTCTGTTAGATGACTAATGTAAATGGTTCTGTGGGTCTCTCTAGATGGGAGTCTGTTAGATGACTAATGTAAATGGTTCTGTGGGTCTCTCTAGATGGGAGTCTGTTAGATGACTAATGTAAATGGTTCTGTGGGTCTCTCTAGATGGGAGTCTGTTAGATGACTAATGTAAATGGTTCTGTGGGTCTCTCTAGATGGGAGTCTGTTAGATGACTAATGTAAATGGTTCTGTAGGTCTCTCTAGATGGGAGTCTGCTAGATGACTAATGTAAATGGATCTGTGGGTCTCTCTAGATGGGAGTCTTAGATGACTAATGTAAATGGTTCTGTGGGTCTCTCTAGATGGGAGTCTGTTAGATGACTAATTGATCGGCTTCAATGCAAGCATATTGTATGTTTTAAATATTCAATTAAGAAAAATATATATTTTAAAGCCCTTCCTTTGCAAAACTGCATTTTCAGAAAAACGTACCTGTTTTTGTTCTGCTTGTGTTGATGTCCTTCAGTAGCTATCATGCTAAATTAGCCCTTTGCCTAGCCATGGATGGAGAAACTGGAAACTGGACTTGTGGTTATTGGCTTATTTGTCTGTACAGGCCAATGATTATGACGGCAATTCTGATTTAACCATAAATTAATATGTTGTGCCACCGGCCTGAGATGACTGAAGTTCAATACGTAGCCTAGTAGGCTAACGTTAGCTAGCTAGCTAGTTGGCTAACGTTAGCTAGCTAGCTAGTAGGCTAACGTTAGCTAGCTAGCTAGTAGGCTAACGTCGTTAGCTAGCTAGCTAGTAGGCTAACGTTAGCTAGCTAGCTAGTAGGCTACCGTTAGCTAGCTAGCTAACTTAGCCGGTTCATTGTTGCCCATGCCAGGAAGTCAGGCTAGCAAGCGTTTTAGCTAGGTAGCTTATGACAACAAAAACTAACTGTATGACAGAACAATAGATCGCTTTGTCAACATGACAGAGAATGATGGCATTGGAGTTCAACTAGTACCTTATACTGAAGGGTGAGTCTCACACACACACACACGCGCGCACGCACACAGACACAGACACACACACACACAAGCGCGCGCACATGCACACTCACACACACACACACACGCAGGAATCAGTACCTTGGCCAGCCACATAGTTAGCAACATTGATTGGATTAAATAGTTTTGGTATCTGTAAGTTTGTTTCCAGTGTACAAAACTAACGGTGCATTCGTAAAGTATTCAGACCCCTTCCCTTTATCCACATTTTGTTACGTTACAGCCTTATTCTAAAAGTGATTAAATTAATGTTTTTCCTTCTTCTACACACAATACACCGTAATGACATCACAATACCCCATAATGACATCACAATACACCGTCATTTTTGCTCATTTATTTAAGATGAAAAAAAAAAAAAAAAGATTTACTTCGCTATGAGACTCGATATTGAACTCCTGTTTCCATTGATCATCCTTCTACAACTTGATTGGAGTCCACCTGTGGTAAATTCTTTTGATTAGACATGATTTGGAAAGGCACACGCCTGTCTATATAAGGTCCCAAAGTTGATAGTGCATGTCAGAGCAAAAACCAAGCCATGAGGTCGAATGAAACCGATGGAGAGTTCCTGTGTGGTGATGGGAGAACCTTCCAGAAGGACAAATAACCATGTTATTGCCTGGAACTTCCTGTATATAACCATGTTATTACCTGGTACTTCCTGTATATAGCCATGTTATTACCTGGTACTTCCTGTATATAACCATGTCATTACCTGGTACTTCCTGTATATAGCCATGTTATTACCTGGTACTTCCTGTATATAGCCATATTACCTGGTACTTCCTGTATATAACCATGTCATTTTTACTCGTCATTGTTATTCACTGTGTATTTATTTCCTTGTGTCACTGTTTTTATTTGATGTCACACACCACACAAACACAAATGTAAATTTACAAACAGAAAACCACATTTTCGTATCCTACAAAAAGAAATTGAACTGTATTTTAAGACGGTTAAATGCTCTACTAACAAAAAAGCTGTTAGAATTGTAAGTATATGCATGTCCCTTAAGGTCCTTGTGTAATTGTAATGTGAAATTGTACCCCCTAGCCCCGCCCCTAGCCCCGCCCCCAGCCCCGCCCCTAGCTCGATTGTCCATTGTTTGTAATCTATGTATGCTTGTGTTCCCTCATGTGCTTTATGTATTGTTGTTAATAAATAAAAAAAATTAAAAAAAAACCTGGTACTTCCTGTATATAGCCATGATATTACCTGGTACTTCCTGTATATAACCATGATATTACCTGGTACTTCCTGTATATAACCATGATATTACCTGGTACTTCCTGTATATAGCCATGATATTACCTGGTACTTCCTGTATATAACCATGATATTACCTGGTACTTCCTGTATATAACCATGATATTACCTGGTACTTCCTGTATACAACCATGATATTACCTGGTACTTCCTGTATATAGCCATGTTATTACCTGGTACTTCCTGTATATAGCCATGTTATTACGTGGTACTTCCTGTATATAACCATGATATTACCTGGTACTTCCTGTATATAACCATGTTATTACCTGGTACTTCCTGTATATAACCATGTTATTACCTGGTACTTCCTGTATATAACCATGTTATTACCTGGTACTTCCTGTATATAAACATGATATTACCTGGTACTTCCTGTATATAACCATGATATTACCTGGTACTTCCTGTATATAACCATGATATTACCTGGTACTTCCTGTATATAGCCATGTTATTACCTGGTACTTCCTGTATATAAACATGATATTACCTGGTACTTCCTGTATATAACCACATTATTACCTGGTACTTCCTGTATATAGCCATGTTATTACCTGGTACTTCCTGTATATAACCATGTTATTACCTGGTACTTCCTGTATATAAACATGATATTACCTGGTACTTCCTGTATATAACCATATTACCTGGTACTTCCTGTATATAGCCATGTTATTACCTGGTACTTCCTGTATATAGCCATGTTATTTCCTGGTACTTCCTGTATATAACCATGATATTACCTGGTACTTCCTGTATATAAACATGATATTACCTGGTACTTCCTGTATATAGCCATGATATTACCTGGTACTTCCTGTATATAACCATGTTATTACCTGGTACTTCCTGTATATAACCATGATATTACCTGGTACTTCCTGTATATAAACATGATATTACCTGGTACTTCCTGTATATAGCCATGATATTACCTGGTACTTCCTGTATATAACCATGTTATTACCTGGTACTTCCTGTATATAACCATATTACCTGGTACTTCCTGTATATAAACATATTACCTGGTACTTCCTGTATATAGCCATATTACCTGGTACTTCCTGTATATAAACATGATATTACCTGGTACTTCCTGTATATAGCCATATTACCTGGTACTTCCTGTATATAAACATGATATTACCTGGTACTTCCTGTATATAGCCATATTACCTGGTACTTCCTGTATATAACCATGTCATTTTTACTCGTCATTGTTATTCACTGTGTATTTATTTCCTTGTGTCACTGTTTTTATTTGATGTCACACACCACACAAACACAAGACACACTGTGTTTAATTTGTTTATTAAATTCAACATGATCTCAGTAACCAGTTAAAATGTTCCTAGTGAACAGTGTGTGTATGAGAATAAAAACATACCTCCCAAATGGAACCCTATTCCCTATATAGTGCACTACATTAGACCCTATTCCTTTTATAGTGCACTACTATAGACCAGAGCCCTATTCCCTATATAGTGCACTACTTTAGACCAGAGCCCTATTTCCTATATAGTGCACTACTTTAGACCAGAGCCCTATTCCCTATATAGTGCACTACTTTAGACCATGACTGGCACCCTATTCCCTATATAGTGCACTACTTTAGACCAGAGCCCTATTCCCTATATAGTGCACTACTTTAGACCATGACTGGCACCCTATTCCCTATATAGTGCACTACTTTAGACCAGAACCCTATTCCCTATATAGTGCACTACTTTAGACCAGAGCCCTATTCCCTATATAGTGCACTACTTTAGACCAGAGCCCTATTCCCTATATAGGGAATAGGGTGCCCTTTAGGACACAAACTGAGCACCCCATGAGAACAACATGGGAGGAAACCATAACAACGAAGTGTAAACAACATAGATGTAAACAAAACAACTGCTGGAGAAAAATTATAGAACTTTTTGAATTTATTTACCGGTGTGTGTGTATCTGTACCAGTGTGTGTGTGTGTGTGTGTATCTGTACCAGTGTGTGTGTGTATCTGTATCAGTGTGTGTGTGTGTTCCCGGCGGTCAACTGAACCAACTGGAGAGACAATATGGACCGGTATTACCGGTACAGTACATCAGTTTTGTTCATTTAAAAGGATACTTCTGGATTTCTTTAAAAAAAAAAACGACTTCCTCAGAGTCAGATGAACTCTGTAGATACCATTTTTTACGTCTCTGCCATGCAGTTTGAAGAAAGTTGCTAACTAGCGCTAGCGCAATGACTGGAAGTCTATGGGTATATGCTAGCACGCTAGTTAGCATTGGCTCGTGAAACTACCTCTAGCGTCCTTCATACTAGACGCAGAGATGGTTCATCTGACTGTGGGGAAGTAGATAAAGGGCCTCAATGCAAAAATCCCACAGTATCCCTTTAATGAATCCCAGTATCCCTTTAACGAATCCCACAGTATCCCTTTAATGAATCCCAGTATCCCTTTAACGAATCCCACAGTATCCCTTTAAATCCCACAGTATCCCTTTAACGAATCGCACAGTATCCCTTTAATGAATCCCAGTATCCCTTTAAATCCCAGTATCCCTTTAACGAATCCCACAGTATCCCTTTAATGAATCCCACAGTATCCCTTTAATGAATCCCACAGTATCCCTTTAATGAATCCCACAGTATCCCTTTAAATCCCACAGTATCCCTTTAACGAATCCCACAGTATCCCTTTAATGAATCCCAGTATACCCTTTAAATCCCACAGTATCCCTTTAATGAATCCCAGTATCCCTTTAAATCCCACAGTATCCCTTTAACGAATCCCACAGTATCCCTTTAATGAATCCCAGTATCCCTTTAATAAATCCCACAGTATCCCTTTAACGAATCCCACAGTATCCCTTTAATGAATCCCACAGTATCCCTTTAAATCCCACAGTATCCCTTTAACGAATCCCACAGTATCCCTTTAATGAATCCCACAGTATCCCTTTAACGAATCCCACAGTATCCCTTTAAATCCCACAGTATCCCTTTAACGAATCCCACAGTATCCCTTTAATGAATCCCACAGTATCCCTTTAAATCCCACAGTATCCCTTTAATGAATCCCAGTATCCCTTTAAATCCCACAGTATCCCTTTAACGAATCCCACAGTATCCCTTTAATGAATCCCAGTATCCCTTTAATAAATCCCAGTATCCCTTTAAATCCCACAGTATCCCTTTAACGAATCCCACAGTATCCCTTTAATGAATCACAGTATCCCTTTAAATCCCACAGTATCCCTTTAATGAATCCCAGTATACCCTTTAAATCCCACAGTATCCCTTTAATGAATCCCACAGTATCCCTTTAAATCCCACAGTATCCCTTTAATGAATCCCAGTATACCCTTTAAATCCCACAGTATCCCTTTAATGAATCCCAGTATCCCTTTAAATCCCACAGTATCCCTTTAATGAATCCCAGTATACCCTTTAAATCCCACAGTATCCCTTCAATGAATCCCACAGTATCCCTTTAAATCCCACAGTATCCCTTTAACGAATCCCACAGTATCCCTTTAATGAATCCCAGTATACCCTTTAAATCCCACAGTATCCCTTTAAATAACGTTTTTTTTTTATACAAAAACTGTAAATTACATTTTTTTTTTAAAAAGACAACAAAATGAAAAGTGAATATGTAGCAGGAGAGGCAACGCTGTCTTGTTGATGATCGCTATGTCTTATAATGTTAATAATAATAATATTCAATATTTAAATCTCAATAAATATATAATGAGACGGAACCATTTGGGATTGTCTTTCCACATCGGCTTTTCCATTTCGATCTGCTCACTTGATTTCACTTTGTTGTTCAAAATCACCAGCTGATAATAAATAATTCATTCATTGAATAACAAAATAGAAGTAGATTTTTTCTTTTCTTCTTCCCAGTACAGAATTTTGACATCGTTTGATATTTGAATATTATACGATAAAATAGAAACTAAATATAATACTGCCATAAAATATAATAGGTGGATGACGTAAAAAATAAAATACTGTACATTTAAAGTAAAAAAATATAAAAAAAGTCACTAAAATATTTAAATCATTTTTTATAAATACATATGGTCAAAAGTCAATACTATTCAAGTATCATTATTGCCAAGATATAAAATAAGCGCTAAAGTAAATTAAGTTTTCTTCAGTTTGATCTATAATTCCCTAGTTTACCTTACCTATGGGGTTTGGGTAGATGCTATCTGGGATCCTTGGGACAACCTTACCCTAAAACCCTACCCGTACCTTAACCCCTACCCGTACCTTAACCCCTACCCTTACCTTAACCCTAAACTTAACCCTTACCGTAACCATTTTAAAATGTCAACTTCAAACGGGGTGACGTCAGAGTTAGACGTCCGGAGGATCCCACTTAGCATGTACCTTTGCCGCATAGAGTAACACTGTGAGCAGAATGAATGCAGCCTTTCCTGAGTCAACTTAACATATGAATTACAGAATGGCCGTCTTTTGAAAACCAAACAACCCAAAAAACTAAACCAACCAAACATCCAACACAAAGGTAAAATGGCTCAGTAACAAACTAGGCACATAGTAGATGTTGTTCACCTCCACCTCCCTCCGCCATCCCGGTGTTCCCTCCTCTCACACAGCGAGTGATGATGGAGGGATGATCAGAAGAAGGCAGGGTTCTGATTAGGGGGGATATAGAGTCTCTGTGGGGTGGTGGGAGAGAGAGGGTAGGGGAAGGCTCTGGTACAGCCGTATGAGAGGAGACCGGGGCTGTTGGAGACAGGAGGAGGAGAGAGAGAACCGTAGGAGACGGGAGGAAGAGGAGGAGAGAGCGAACCCGGGGAACTACCGTTGAGGAAGGAACAGTCTGAAAGAGGAAGGGATAGAGTAGAGAGAACAGTTAAAAAAAATAAAATAATAATAAATCGGTCAATTGATCGCAAACTGGGAACCCCATATCCTGTCTAGGCAACATCGAGGCCCGAGAGCTAATTTGGGAATTCCATGGAGAGAAGTTATTGTAAAATAAGGTATTTTTATTTATATTTATTTTAAAAGATCCACAGGTATAAACGTTAAAAAGTCGTTATTTAAAAAAAATCCACAAATAACACTTTCCCCCTAAATCCCATCGCGGACCACATTAAAGGGTGCCACCGGTTATGAGTCACTGCTCTAACAAGTGTTAAGCGCGTGTTTAATTACTAACCCAGGTTCCAGAGTGCATTCTGGGCTGCCAGCTCCTTAGCGTCCTCCAACACTGTACACACCTTGTCTGGCATGAAGCTACTCCTCGTCGACGAGATCACGACCTAACAGACACAAACACACAGACAGACAAAAAAATAATTATATATGTCAATCATCTTAGAAATGTAGTTAAATCAGAACATGGTTCAGAGATACAGTATGATCCTAGTGGCCGGCTGTAACTTGGGTTGCTGCCTTTCCAGACTACTTCCTATAGGTCTCCGTATGACGAGGTACATGGACACAGTCGTTGTTAATCTGGCTGACACCAGCTCTCAGAAGTCTTTCGTAGACTGCTGTTTAGTCACGTGGGTCAGCCAGACTAGATCGTTGTATGAATGTTTGTTTTTGGTAAATAGTGTGTAGTAGTAGTAGTAAAGGTGGTGAAAATAATGACTGAATAAATGGCAGGGTAGCCTAGTGGTTAAGAGCGTTGGACTAGTAACCGGAAGGTTGCAAGTTCAAATCCCCGATCTGACAAGGTACAAATCTGTCGTTCTGCCCCTGAACAGGCAGTTAACCTGTCATTGAAAATAAGAATTTGTTCTTAACTGACTTGCCTAGTTAAATAAAGGTAAAAAATTTTTTTTTTTAAATTAATGAACGAAAGTACTAATTAACAACAAATTAATTAATTAATGAGACATATACCCACCTTGTATATGAGCATTAGCTTCCCATCTTGTCCCGGTGTAGAGTAGAGGTAGTACTCAGGTAGAGCCCAGCTGTTCTTATAGCAGTAGTACTCTAGCAGAGTCACCGCTGAACTAAACTGACCTAGTAACAACATATATAGTATTATTACAGTATATTATATAGTATTATTAGTAGTAGAGGTAGTACTCAGGTAGAGCCCAGCTGTTCTTATAGCAGTAGTACTCTAGCAGAGTCACCGCTGAACTAAACTGACCTAGTAACAACATATATAGTATTATTACAGTATAATATATAGTATTATTAGTAGTAGAGGTAGTACTCAGGTAGAGCCCAGCTGTTCTTATAGCAGTAGTACTCTAGCAGAGACACCGCTGAACTAAACTGACCTAGTAACAACATATATAGTATTATTACAGTATAATATATAGTATTATTAGTAGTAGAGGTAGTACTCAGGTAGAGCCCAGCTGTTCTTATAGCAGTAGTACTCTAGCAGAGTCACTCTAGCAGAGTCACCGCTGAACTAAACTGACCTAGTAACAACATATATAGTATTATTACAGTATATTATATAGTATTATTAGTAGTAGAGGTAGTACTCAGGTAGAGCCCAGCTGTTCTTATAGCAGTAGTACTCTAGCAGAGTCACCGCTGAACTAAACTGACCTAGTAACAACATATATAGTATTATTACAGTATAATATATAGTATTATTAGTAGTAGAGGTAGTACTCAGGTAGAGCCCAGCTGTTCTTATAGCAGTAGTACTCTAGCAGAGACACCGCTGAACTAAACTGACCTAGTAACAACATATATAGTATTATTACAGTATAATATATAGTATTATTAGTAGTAGAGGTAGTACTCAGGTAGAGCCCAGCTGTTCTTATAGCAGTAGTACTCTAGCAGAGACACCGCTGAACTAAACTGACCTAGTAACAACATATATAGTATTATTACAGTATAATATATAGTATTATTAGTAGTAGAGGTAGTACTCAGGTAGAGCCCAGCTGTTCTTATAGCAGTAGTACTCTAGCAGAGACACCGCTGAACTAAACTGACCTAGTAACAACATATATAGTATTATTACAGTATAATATATAGTATTATTAGTAGTAGAGGTAGTACTCAGGTAGAGCCCAGCTGTTCTTATAGCAGTAGTACTCTAGCAGAGACACCGCTGAACTAAACTGACCTAGTAACAACATATATAGTATTATTACAGTATAATATATACTGGCTCCTAACCAATTGTGCTACGTTGTGTTTTTCCCTCGCATTCTTTGTAACTTATTCTGTACATAATGTTTCTGCCACCGAAAAGAGCTTCTGGACATCAGAACAGCCATTACTCACCTCGAAACTGGACAAAGAAATGTTTCTTTAATGAGTCTGACGCGAAGGATATACTGTTGCTCCTGTATTTCAAGGCCTACCCTTCAAACTCAGTGCCTCTTTGATTGACATCGTGGGAAAATCAAAAGAGAATCAGCCAAGTGCAGCTTGCTGTTGATAGCTAATTTGTCCTATTTAGCTAGCTTGCTGTTGCTAGCTAATTTGTCCTGGGATATAAACATTGAGTTGTTATTTTACCTGAAATGCACAAGGTCCTCTACTCCACCAATTAATCCACACATAAAACGGTCAACCCGAATCGTTTCTAGTCATCTCTCCTCCTTCCAGGCCTTTTCATCTTTGAACTTATATGGTGATTGCCATCTCTTCTTTCAATAACCCACGTGGGTATAACCAATGAGGAGATGGCACGTGGGTACCTGCTTCTATAAACCAATGAGGAGATTGGAGAGGCAGGACTTGCAGCGCGATCTGCGTCAGAAATAGAAAGGACTTCTATTTTAGCCCTCGGCAACGCAGATGCTCGTTGACGCACGCAAGCAGTAATTGAATAACATAGATTTCTAAATTTATTTTGCAACGCTCGCGTGTGGTCAGCCTGTAAGTGTATGTAAACTTCCGACTTCAACTGTAGCCTCGTTACTTTAGTTTATTCAGTAAATATTTTCATAATTCTATTTTCCTAAAACTGCATTGTTGGTTATTAAGGGCTTGTAAGTAAGCTTTTCGCAGTAAGTAACCTGTTGTATTCGGCGCATGTGACAAATTAAAATGTATATTTGATTTGATTTATGAATAACATATAGAGCATTCGGAAAGTATTCAGACCCCTTGACTTTTTCCACATTTTGTGACGTTAAAGCCATATTCTAAAATTGATTAAATAGTTTTTTCCCCCTCATCAATCTACACACAATACCCCATAATGACATCACAATACCCCATTATGACATCACAATACCCCATAATGACATCACAATACCCCATTATGAAAGCAAAAACAGGTTTAGATTTTTTTTGCAAATGTATTATAAATAAAAACCTGAAATATCACATTTACATAAGTATTCAGACCCTTCACTCAGTACTTCAGCACCTTTGGCAGCGATTACAGCCTCGAGTCTTCTTGGGTACGACGTTACAAGCTTGGCACACCTGTATTTGGGCAGTTTCTTCCATTTCTTCTCTGCAGATCCTCTCAAGCTCTGTCAGGTTGGATGGGGAGCGTCGCTGCACAGCTATTTTCAGGTCTCTCCAGAGATGTTCGACCGGGTTCAAATCCTGGCTCTGGCTGGGTCACTCAAGTACATTCAGAGACTTGTTCCGAAGCCACTCCTGCAATGTCTTGGCTGTGTGTTTCGGGTAATTGTGCTGGTGGAAGGTGAACCTTTGCCCCTGTCTGAGGTCCTGAGTGCTCTGGAGCAGGTTTTCATCAAGGATCTCTCTGTACTTTGCTCCGTTCATTTCCCCCTCGAGCCTAACTAGTCTCCCAGTTATTGTCGCTGAAAAAAATCCCCATAGCATCATGCTGCCACCACCATGCTTCACCGTAGGGATGATATTGGCCAGGTGATGAGCGGTGCCTGGTTTCCTCCAGACATGACGCTTGGCATTCAGGCCAAGGGTCTGAATACTTACGTAAATAAGATGGTTTTTATTTTTAATAAATTAGCCAACATTTCTAAAAATATATATATATTTTTGCTTTGTCATTATAGAGTATTGTGTTGATGATTGTACATATTTGTGAAAGGCTGTTTAAAGGCTGTGATGTAAAACCATTTGGAAAAAGAGAAGGGGTCTGAATACTTTCTGAACGCACTGTATATAATATAATATTATCACAATCATAATATCACAATATAATATAATATGATCATCAAAATCATCATCAGCAGGTTTTCTAAAAATATATATATATATATATGGATTTCCTGATTCTGGGAATCTTTTAAACGGGATATCTAGATATCGTGGGATTTTTTAAAACCAAACGTTTGCTAATCCCTAATCCTCATCAGTATTGAACGCACCTGGTTTGAGTGACAGCAGGCTGGCGGGGGAGAGACTGGAGCCAGCGAAGATGGGATACACACACCTCTCCACATCCCCTGTTCCTATAGAGACCATCATCATCATCATCATATATTACACACACCTCTCCACATCCCCTGTTCCTATAGAGACCATCATCATCATCATCATATATTACACACACCTCTCCACATCCCCTGTTCCTATAGAGACCATCATCATCATCATATATTACACACACCTCTCCACATCCCCTGTTCCTATATAGAGACCATCATCATCATCATATATTACACACACCTCTCCACATCCCCTGTTCCTATAGAGACCATCATCATCATCATCATATATTACACACACCTCTCTACATCCCCTGTTCCTATAGAGACCATCATCATCATCATCATCATATATTACACACACCTCTCCACATCCCCTGTTCCTATAGAGACCATCATCATCATCATCATATATTACACACACCTCTCCACATCCCCTGTTCCTATAGAGACCATCATCATCATCATCATATATTACACACACCTCTCCACATCCCCTGTTCCTATAGAGACCATCATCATCATCATATATTACACACACCTCTCTACATCCCCTGTTCCTATATAGAGACCATCATCATCATCATCATCATATATTACACACACCTCTCTACATCCCCTGTTCCTATAGAGACCATCATCATCATCATATATTACACACACCTCTCTACATCCCCTGTTCCTATAGAGACCTTCATCATCATCATCATATATTACACACACCTCTCCACATCCCCTGTTCCTATATAGAGACCTTCATCATCATCATCATATATTACACACACCTCTCTACATCCCCTGTTCCTATATAGAGACCATCATCATCATCATCATATATTACACACACCTCTCCACATCCCCTGTTCCTAGAGACCATCATCATCATCATCATATATTACACACACCTCTCCACATCCCCTGTTCCTATAGAGACCTTCATCATCATCATATATTACACACACCTCTCTACATCCCCTGTTCCTATATAGAGACCATCATCATCATCATCATCATATATTACACACACCTCTCTACATCCCCTGTTCCTATAGAGACCATCATCATCATCATATATTACACACACCTCTCTACATCCCCTGTTCCTATAGAGACCATCATCATCATCATCATATATTACACACACCTCTCCACATCCCCTGTTCCTATATAGAGACCTTCATCATCATCATATATTACACACACCTCTCTACATCCCCTGTTCCTATATAGAGACCATCATCATCATCATCATATATTACACACACCTCTCCACATCCCGTTCCTAGAGACCATCATCATCATCATCATATATTACACACACCTCTCCACATCCCCTGTTCCTATAGAGACCTTCATCATCATCATATATTACACACACCTCTCTACATCCCCTGTTCCTATATAGAGACCATCATCATCATCATCATATATTACACACACCTCTCCACATCCCCTGTTCCTATAGAGACCTTCATCATCATCATCATCATATATTACACACACCTCTCCACATCCCCTGTTCCTATATAGAGACCATCATCATCATCATCATCATATATTACACACACCTCTCTACATCCCCTGTTCCTATATAGAGACATCATCATCATCATCATATATTACACACACCTCTCTACATCCCCTGTTCCTATAGAGACCATCATCATCATCATCATATATTACACACACCCCTCTCCAAATCCCCCTACCATCATCATCATCATCATCAATTACACACACCTCTCCACATCCCCTGTTCCTATAGAGACCATCATCATCATTACACACCTCTCTACATCCCCTGTTCCTATAGAGACCTTCATCATCATCATATCACCTCTCATCCCCTGTTCATATATAGAGACCATCATCATCATCATATATTACACACACCTCTCCACATCCCCTGTTCCTATATAGAGACCATTCATCATCATCATCATATATTACACACAACTCTGTTCCCTGTTCCTATATAGAGACCTTCATCATCATCATCATATATTACACACAACATCCCATATATTACACACAACTGTTCCTACAGAGAGACCTTCATCATCATCATCATATATTACACACACCTCTACATCCCCTGTTCCTATAGAGACCATCATCATCATCATCATCATCACCTCATCCCTGTTCCTATATAGACCATCATCATCATCATCCTGTTCCTACAGACCACCTACAGACCATCATCATCATCATCATCATATATTACACACACCTCTCTACATCCCCTGTTCCTACAGAGACCACCTTCATCATCATCATCACCCATTACACACACCAGGTTCCTACAGACTGACCATCATCATCATCATCATCATATATTACACACAACCTGTTCCTAGAGACTGACCACCTTCATCATCATCATCATATATTACACACAACCTGTTCCTACAGACTGACCACCTTCATCATCATCATCATATATTACACACAACCTGTTCCTACAGACTGACCACCTTCATCATCATCATCATATTACACACAACCTGTTCCTACAGACTGACCACCTTCATCATCATCATCATATATTACACACAACCTGTTCCTACAGACTGACCACCTTCATCATCATCATCATCATCATATATTACACACAACCTGTTCCTAGAGACTGACCACCTTCATCATCATCATCATATATTACAC
>NC_088407.1:6888312-6913678 GCF_034236695.1 Oncorhynchus nerka | reverse complement strand
TACTACTACTGTTGCTACTACTGTTGCTACTACTGTTACTACTACTACTACTGTTGCTACTATTACTACTATTGTTGCTACTGCTACTACTACTGTTACTACTACTACTACTGTTGCTACTGCTACTACTACTGTTACTACTACTACTACTGCTACTACTACTGTTACTACTACTACTACTGCTACTACTACTGTTACTACTACTACTACTGCTACTACTACTGTTACTACTGTTACTACTACTATTGCTACTACTGTTGCTACTACTGTTACTACTGTTGCTACTGTTGCTACTACTACTACTGTTACTACTACTACTGTTACTACTACTATTGCTACTACTGTTACTACTACTGTTACTACTACTACTGTTACTACTACTGTTACTACTACTACTGTTGCTACTACTGTTACTACTACTGCTACTACTACTGTTACTACTACTGCTACTACTACTGTTACTACTACTGCTACTACTACTGTTACTACTACTGCTACTACTACTGCTACTACTACTGCTACTACTACTGTTACTACTACTGCTACTACTGTTGCTACTACTGTTACTACTGTTGCTACTACTGTTACTACTGTTACTACTACTACTGCTACTACTGTTGCTACTACTGTTACTGCTGTTACTACTACTGTTACTACTGTTGCTACTACTGTTACTACTACTACTGTTACTACTGTTGCTACTACTGTTACTATTGTTACTACTACTACTACTGTTGCTACTACTGTTACTGCTGTTACTACTACTGTTACTACTACTGTTGCTACTACTGTTACTACTACTGTTGCTACTACTGTTACTGCTGTTACTACTACTACTGCTACTACTGTTACTACTGTTACTACTACTACTACTACTACTGTTACTACTACTACTACTGCTGTTACTACTACTACTGTTGTTACTACTACTACCACTGTTGCTACTGCTACTACTGTTACTACTACTACTACTACTGTTGTTACTACTGCTACTACTAGTGTTGCTACTACTACTACTGCTACTGCTGTTACTACTACTACTACTACTGTTACTACTACTGTTGCTACTACTGTTGCTACTACTGTTACTACTACTACTACTGTTGCTACTACTGTTACTACTACTACTGTTACTACTACTACTGTTACTACTACTGTTGCTACTACTACTACTGTTACTACTACTACTGTTACTACTACTACTGTTACTACTACTACTTACTACTACTACTGTTACTACTACTGTTACTACTACTACTACTGTTGCTACCACTGTTACTACTACTACTGTAGTTGTAGCAGCAGTAGTCTCTAGTAAAGGCTACTAATATATCAGTAAAATGTCCTCTGTAAGTGGTCAGTTCATTCAAGGTCAATCGTCTGGGGTTTATTTACCTCCTCCCATCATGCCTCCATCCTCACGTCCCTGGAAGAGAAAATTTCCGGTGGAGGACACATCGCCGTAGGGACCCACAAGGTTACTGTTACCGACATAACCACGGTTACCGAACCGCCGACCGCCCTCTTTACTGAAGGAGGAAGAACATCACTTTATCTATTTTCACACAGACAGACAAACACGGGTTGGAGCCGAGCAGTTCTAGGGGGTTAAGTGCCGCCTTGCTCAAGGGCACATCCCATTGGTGCTGGGAGTCGAACCGGCAACCCTTCGGAATAGCTGACTCGCCTCCCTTTCATCCGTTTTTGTGTTTTTTAACACTTGACTGTTTTTAACTGTAAAAGTATGTTGCATTTTAAATAAGAGTTTTATTTGATTTACCTGACAGGCTTGGCGAGGGTGACCTCGATCGTGGCTCCATCGATCAGCGCTCCGTTCATCAGGTGTAAAGCCGTCACTGCGTCCTCACGGGAGTGGTAGTGGACAAACGCATAGTCTGTCAATTTCTACAGGAGAACAGAAAAACACCATTGAAAACAGACAGAAAAGTGTCTTCTTGTTTTCACGTCACAAGAGGATGACAGAGCAATTCACTGGTTCACTGATATTGTCAGCTGATTTTGGCCTTTCAAAAGAGTATAGAGAGGAAGAGAGGACTGATATTTTGACCTTTCAAAAGAGTATAGAGAGGAAGAGAGGACTGATATTTTGACCTTTCAAAAGAGTATAGAGAGGAGGAAGAGAGGACTGATATTTTGCCAATTTAATTAGCAGTCCACATTGCTTTCAACCCAACCCCAAGATATCCACCCTCAAAGGGAAGGATTGTATTGGCCTTTTCAAAGATAACTCAGTATCTGGCTTTATTCTACTGATAAAAACGGGTCCATTTAAGGCAGTTTTGAGACCAAAATAAGGCCACAAATATTGATGAATAAAATTACTTTCAAGAATTCCGCAGTAACACTCAGACACTAATACCTTGACTCTCTCCACAGTGCCAGGTTTGAATCTAGAGAACTCCTGTCTCAGTGTCTCTTCAGTAGTCGTCATCATCAGGTTTCTAAAAAAAAAGAAGAGTTTATTTTATTGACAAGTTGTCAACAGGGTTGATTCCCCCCCCCTTTCCCAACACACACACACACACACACACACACACACACACGGTTCTGTCTGTCTGTCTGGTGACTGACCTGCCTATACTGATAGATAGACCTAGTGCACGGTTCTGTCTGTCTGTCTGGTGTCTGACCTGCCTATACTGATAGATAGACCTAGTGCACGGTTCTGTCTGGTGACTGACCTGCCTATACTGATAAGATAGACCTAGTGCACGGTTCTGTCTGGTGACTGACCTGCCTATACTGATAGATAGACCTAGTGCACGGTACTGACTGTCTGTCTGGTGGCTGACCTGCCTATACTGATAGATAGACCTAGTGCACGGTTCTGTCTGTCTGGTGTCTGACCTGCCTATACTGATAGATAGACCTAGTGCACGGTTCTGTCTGGTGTCTGACCTGCCTATACTGATATATAGACCTAGTGCACGGTTCTGTCTGGTGTCTGACCTGCCTATACTGATATATAGACCTAGTGCCCGGTTCTGTCTGGTGGCTGACCTGCCTATACTGTGCCCCTCTCCTCTCTCTATCCCTCGCTATCTCGCTACTAAAGATGTGAGTGTTTGTGTTCTCGCAAGTACGGCAACTAATCAGTCTCCTCCGTTCCAAAAAATATTGAATCTTAGGAGTCGATTCCTAGTGGAAGATGTTTTCTTTCAACTAAATGTCTTGGCAAGTCAAACTATATGAGGAGAGAGTGGTCTGCGTGAAGGGAACTCGAGATTATTTGATTGACAGCTCTGGTCGCCTGGTGATGGACGTTACTCCTGCTTCAGAAGCGACATTCTTTCACAGGTCGTAAAATGTCAGTTCAACGTTCTTAACTATCTCCAGAGAAGGTCTCCCGTTTGCTATTTAGAAAGCTACGGCGTATCCTTACAGACAAACAAACGTGCCGTAGGCGACGCGCTTTCAAGGGTCATTTATGACTGCGTGGGTAAATACGAGGGAAAGGGAGATATATATATATACCTAGTCAGCTGTAGATCTGAATGCATTCAACTGAAAGGGTCATTTATGACTGCCTGGGTAAATACGAGGGAAAGGGAGATATATATATATATACCTAGTCAGCTGTAGATCTGAATGCATTCAACTGAAAGGGTCATTTATGACTGCCTGGGTAAATACGAGGGAAAGGGAGATATATATATATACCTAGTCGGCTGTAGATCTGAATGCATTCAACTGAAATGGTGTCTGCCGGATTTAACAGGTTTCTACTGACCCCTGACCCGGTCCAGTAGACATCCACGACATCCACTCCCCGGGGGAACAGTGGGTTAACTGCCTTGCTCGCAGGCAGAAATGACAGATTTTTTTGGGGCCTCGTCAGCTCAGTTACTGGCCCAACGCTCCAACCCGCCATTTATTGCCTGTCGCTATCGGTTACACATACATAATAGGACCGTTATTCACACACACTCACCTGACGTAGAGCACTCTGACACGTAGCATGGTCTCCTCGTCAACATCCTTCTCTGGTTCGGCCCAGTCCACCTGGATAGTGTGGCCCCACAGCTGAAACGTACCTGGAGATACCCCCCCCCCCAAAAAAATGTTTAATCATTTTTCTCCATTTAGTTTTATCAGGTTACAATTGTTTCCTTCGTTTTCAAGATTTCGCTCTCAAAACATAGCATTTCTAAATAGAAAAGCATTATTGGGTGTTCTAAGTCCATTAGGATGCTTAAAGCACATCAGATTGGGTGTTCTAAGTCCATTAGGATGCTTAAAGCACATCAGATTGGGTGTTCTAAGTCCATTAGGATGCTTAAAGCACATCAGATTGGGTGTTCTAAGTCCATTAGGATGCTTAAAGCACATCAGATTGGGTGTTCTAAGTCCATTAGGATGCTTAAACCACATCAGATTGGGTGTTCTAAGTCCATTAGGATGCTTAAAGCACATCAGATTGGGTGTTCTAAGTCCATTAGGATGCTTAAAGCACATCAGATTGGGTGTTCTAAGTCCATTAGGATGCTTAAAGCACATCAGATTGGGTGTTCTAAGTCCATTAGGATGCTTAAACCACATCAGATTGGGTGTTCTAAGTCCATTAGGATGCTTAAACCACATCAGGATACCCCATTTTGAGGTCTGGGAAAAATGGAAGGAACTTATATTTTCGGGTGTACCCTTTAATTCAACCGCTCGCCAGCCAGAGACCGTTGTGATTGAAGAGCAAAACAAATGGTCACTGGACTGATAAAAAAACAACACTAACATGATATCATTCTGCCAGTTAGGTATTAGGCTACTTTGTTGTGAACATTTAATTGAGAAGGTTTTTGGAAAACCTTTGCATCTACCAGAAGACGGCTGTCATCAGCATCCTCGCTAACGTCTTAGCTATCCTCGCTAACGTCTTAGCTATCCTCGCTAACGTCTTAGCTATCCTCGCTAACGTCTTAGCTATCCTCGCTAACGTCTTAGCCGTCTTAGCTATCCTCGTTAACGTCTTAGCTATCCTCACTAACGTCTTAGCTATCCTCGCTAACGTCTTAGCCAGTCTTAGTTATCCTCGCTAACGTCTTAACTATCCTCGCTAACGTCTTAGCCGTCTTAGCTATCCTCGCTAACGTTTTAGCCGTCTTAGCTATCCTCGCTAACGTTTTAGCCGTCTTAGCTATCCTCGCTAACGTCTTAGCTATCCTCGCTAACGTCTTAGCCGTCTTAGCTATCCTCGCTAACGTCTACACAAAGTGGTAAACCGACCACACAGACATGAGCATTCCCTCTCGCCGGTCCCGTTCTGTGAGCTTGTGTGGCCTACCACTTCTCGGCTGACCCGTTGTTTCTCCTAGACGTTTCTACTTCACAATAACAGCACTTACAGTGGACCGGTGCAGCTCTAAGCAGGGTAGAAACTTGACGAACTGACTTGTTGGGTAGGTGGCATCCTATGACGTTGCCGCGTTGAAAGTAGAAGGAAAATACAAATCACTGATGTCTTTTGTTCATGTCTTATGATAAACTTGGGCAAATTAATGCATTTAAAAAAGTTCAATATATTGTTGAATTCTGTTTTAATGTCTGGATTCCGTGATACCGACTGCGTTCCCAGCAATGCAGATTTATAGGGCACTAGCTATGGCACCTATAAATCTATCCATGACACCTACATCACCCGATGTCACAGGAAGGCCAAAAAGATAATCAAGGACAACATCCACCCGAGCCACTGCCTGTTCACCCAGCTATCATCCAGAAGGCGAGGTCAGTACAGGTGCATCAAAGCTGGGACCGAGAGACTGAAAAACAGCTTCTATCTCAAGGCCATCAGACGGTTAAACAGCCACCACTAACATTGAGTGGCTGCTGCCAACATAGTGACTCAAATCTCTGGCCACTTTAATAAATGTATCACTAGCCACTTTATATCATGTTCACATACCCTACATTACTCATCTCATATGTATATACTGTACTCGATACCATCTACTGTATGCTGCTCTGTACCATCACTCATTCACATATCTTTATGTACATATTCTTTATCCCCTTACACTGTGTATAAGACAGTAGTTTTGGAATTGTTAGGTTAGATTACTCGTTGGTTATTACTGCATTGTCGGAACTAGAAGCACAAGCATTTCGCTACACTCGTATTAACATCTGCTAACCATGTGTATGTGACCAAAAATGTTTTGATATCAATTGTTTAGTTTTAGCCCCCTCTACAGTAACTCTGAGGTACTGCTACTACTATAACTGAATAAACTCCCAACAGCCCAACTCCAGTCCTCTGGTTCCCCAACAACACAACTCCAGTCCTCTAGTCCCCCAACAGCCCCACTCCAGTCCTCTAGTCCCCCAACAGCCCAACTCCAGTCCTCTAGTCCCCCAATAACACACATGTATATTGTAACCCTGGACAAGTGCACCTGGTATGACTTTCATTAGTGCCATGGCGGCTGCTTTGTAAGACTTGTAGAGTGTGCGTGTGTGTAAAATCCAATCAAAAGTGTATTGGTGTGTGTGTGTGTATACCTGGTATTAGTTTCCTCCGTGCCATGGCAGCTGCTTTGTGAGAGTCGTACTCAACGAAGGCAAACCCTCTGTTCTTAGTCTTGTCTGTAGCGCTGGGGTAAACTATGACGTCGACCACTCCTTCGGTCACCTAGACAACAGACACCGATTGATACACAGTGTGTCAAAGGGCATAAATCTGAACCTTGGTCTCCCACAGGAGAAACCAACGTCTTGACCATTAGGACAAGGGGAAATTCCCTACCTCATTACGAGACCATGTGATCACACTAACCTTCCTCGTGATGTTGGCCCTCCTCCTGTCTGCTAGACGACAGCACACTAACCTTCCTCATGATGTCAGCCCTCCTCCTGTCTGCTAGACGACAGCACACTAACCTTCCTCATGATGTCAGCCCTCCTCATGTCTGCTAGACGACAGCCCACTAACCTTCCTCGTGATGTTGGCCCTCATTACGAGACCATGTGATCACACTAACCTTCCTCGTGATGTCAGCCCTCCTCATGTCTGCTAGACGACAGCACACTAACCTTCCTCATGATGTTGGCCCTCCTCATGTCTGCTAGACGACAGCCCACTAACCTTCCTCATGATGTCAGCCCTCCTCCTGTCTGCTAGACGACAGCCCACTAACCTTCCTCATGATGTCGGCCCTCCTCATGTCTGCTAGACGACAGCCCACTAACCTTCCTCATGATGTCAGCCCTCCTGTCTGCTAGACGACAGCCCACTAACCTTCCTCATGATGTCAGCCCTCCTCATGTCTGCTAGACGACAGCCCACTAACCTTCCTCGTGATGTCGGCCCTCCTCATGTCTGCTAGACGACAGCCCACTAACCTTCCTCAGGATGTCAGCCCTCCTCATGTCTGCTAGACGACAGCCCACTAACCTTCCTCATGATGTCAGCCCTCCTCATGTCTGCTAGACGACAGCCCACTAACCTTCCTCGTGATGTCGGCCCTCCTCATGTCTGCTAGGCGACAGCCCACTAACCTTCCTCATGATGTCAGCCCTCCTCATGTCTGCTAGACGACAGCCCACTAACCTTCCTCATGATGTCAGCCCTCCTCATGTCTGCTAGACGACAGCCCACTAACCTTCCTCATGATGTCAGCCCTCCTCATGTCTGCTAGACGACAGCCCACTAACCTTCCTCATGATGTCGGCCCTCCTCATGTCTGCTAGACGACAGCCCACTAACCTTCCTCATGATGTCGGCCCTCCTCATGTCTGCTAGACGACAGCCCACTAACCTTCCTCATGATGTCAGCCCTCCTCATGTCTGCTAGACGACAGCCCACTAACCTTCCTCGTGATGTCGGCCCTCCTCATGTCTGCTAGACGACAGCCCACTAACCTTCCTCATGATGTCAACCCTCCTCATGTCTGCTAGACGACAGCACACTAACCTTCCTCATGATGTCAACCCTCCTCATGTCTGCTAGACGACAGCCCACTAACCTTCCTCATGATGTCAACCCTCCTCATGTCTGCTAGACGACAGCCCACTAACCTTCCTCATGATGTCGGCCCTCCTCATGTCTGCTAGACGACAGCACACTAACCTTCCTCATCTCCACTAGTATTTCCTCCTTCGTCTTGTCTTTGGGTATAGACCCTGTAAAACAATCCTATCATTAGTAAATGTCTAAAATCTAAGACAACACATTTTTAGTGATATTTTCCATTGCTGAAATAGACATACGAGTTCAGACAACATTGTGTTGAAGTCATTCCTACCTATGAACAATCTACAGTTGTCTAGACAGACACACACTCCTATAAACTTCCCTGGTCTGATCTCATGGTTGTAGTTGTAGGGTTAGGTGATATCTGATCTGATCTCATGGTGTAGTTGTAGGGTTATAGGTGATATCTGATCTGATCTCATGGTTGTAGTTGTAGGGTTAGGTGATATCTGATCTGATCTCATGGTTGTAGTTGTAGGGTTAGGTGATATCTGATCTGATCTCATGGTGTAGTTGTAGGGTTATAGGTGATATCTGATCTCATGGTTGTAGTTGTAGGGTTATGTGATATCTGATCTCATGGTGTAGTTGTAGGGTTAGGTGATATCTGATCTGATCTCATGGTGTAGTTGTAGGGTTAGGTGATATTTGATCTGATCTCATGGTTGAGTTGTAGGGTTAGGTGATATCTGATCTGATCTCATGGTTGAGTTGTAGGGTTAGGTGATATCTGATCTGATCTCATGGTTGAGTTGTAGGGTTATGTGATATCTGATCTCATGGTGTAGTTGTAGGGTTATAGGTGATATCTGATCTCATGGTGTAGTTGTAGGGTTATAGGTGATATCTGATCTCATGGTTGTAGTTGTAGAGTTATAGGTGATATCTCATGGTGTAGTCGTAGGGTTATGTGATATCTGATCTCATGGTTGTAGTTGTAGAGTTATAGGTGATATCTGATCTCATGGTGTAGTTGTAGGGTTATAGGTGATATCTGATCTGATGGTGTAGTTGTAGGGTTAGGTGATATCTGAACTCATGGTGTAGTTGTAGGGTTAGGTGATATCTGAACTCATGGTGTAGTTGTAGGGTTAGGTGATATCTGATCTCATGGTGTAGTTGTAGGGTTAGGTGATATCTGATCTCATGGTGTAGTTGTAGGGTTAGGTGATATCTGATCTCATGGTGTAGTTGTAGGGTTAGGTGATATCTGATCTCATGGTGTAGTTGTAGGGTTATAGGTGATATCTGATCTCATGGTGTAGTTGTAGGGTTATAGGTGATATCTGATCTGATGGTGTAGTTGTAGGGTTATAGGTGATATCTAATCTGATCTCATGGTGTAGTTGTAGGGTTAGGTGATATCTAATCTGATGGTGTAGTTGTAGGGTTATAGGTGATATCTGATCTCATGGTGTAGTCGTAGGGTTATAGGTGATATCTGATCTGATGGTTGTAGTTGTAGGGTTATAGGTGATATCTGATCTCATGGTGTAGTTGTAGGGTTATAGGTGATATCTGATCTCATGGTGTAGTTGTAGGGTTATAGGTGATATCTGATCTGATGGTGTAGTTGCAGTTGTAGGGTTAGGTGATATCTGATCTGATGGTGTAGTTGTAGGGTTATAGGTGATATCTCATGGTGTAGTTGTAGGGTTAGGTGATATCTGATCTCATGGTTGTAGTTGTAGGGTTAGGTGATATCTGATCTCATGGTGTAGTTGTAGGGTTAGGTGATATCTGATCTCATGGTTGTAGTTGTAGAGTTAGGTGATATCTGATCTGATGGTGTAGTTGCAGTTCTAGGGTTAGGTGATATCTGATCTGATCTCATGGTGTAGTTGTAGGGTTAGGTGATATCTGATCTGATCTCATGGTGTAGTTGTAGGGTTAGGTGATATCTGAACTCATGGTGTAGTTGTAGGGTTAGGTGATATCTGAACTCATGGTGTAGTTGTAGGGTTAGGTGATATCTGATCTCATGGTGTAGTTGTAGGGTTATAGGTGATATCTGATCTCATGGTGTAGTTGTAGGGTTATAGGTGATATCTAATCTGATGGTGTAGTCGTAGGGTTATAGGTGATATCTGATCTCATGGTGTAGTTGTAGGGTTATAGGTGATATCTGATCTGATGGTGTAGTTGTAGGGTTATAGGTGATATCTGATCTCATGGTGTAGTTGTAGGGTTAGGTGATATCTGATCTCATGGTGTAGTTGTAGGGTTAGGTGATATCTGATCTCATGGTGTAGTTGTAGGGTTATAGGTGATATCTGATCTCATGGTGTAGTTGTAGGGTTATAGGTGATATCTGATCTGATCTCATGGTGTAGTTGTAGAGCGATTTTCTAGGTTAGCTAGCCAGCTATTGTCGTTCTCCTAACGCAACGTAACGTAACCAACACTGCCAGCTAGCTCCCGATAAGCAGCATTGTAGAAACTTCACACTCAACGGTACGACTTGATTAGGGTAGTGTCAACAACGCAGCTAGCCTACCCCAGCAGTACTCTATCATTTTAATCATTTTAGTCAATTAGATTCTTGCTACGTAAGCTTAACTTTCTGAACATTCGAGACGTGTAGTCCACTTGTCATTCCAATCTCCTATGCATTAGCGTAGCCTCTTCTCTAGCCTGTCAACTATGTGTCTGTCTATCCCTGTTCTCTCCTCTCTGCACAGACCATACAAACGCTCCACACCGCATGGCCGCAGCCACCTAATCTGGTGGTCCCAGCGCACGACCCACGTGGAGTTCCAGGTCTCCGGTAGCCTCTGGAATTGCCGATCTGCGGCCAACAAGGCAGAGTTCATCTCAGCCTATGTCTCCCTCCAGTCCCTCGACTTCTTGGCTCTGACGGAAACATGGATCACCACAGACAACACCGCTACTCCTACTGCTCTCTCTTCGTCCGCCCACGTGCTCTCGCACACCCCGAGAGCTTCTGGTCAGCGGGGTGGTGGCACCGGGATCCTCATCTCTCCCAAGTGGTCATTCTCTCTTTCTCCCCTTACCCATCTGTCTATCGCCTCCTTTGAATTCCATGCTGTCACAGTTACCAGCCCTTTCAAGCTTAACATCCTTATCATTTATCGCCCTCCAGGTTCCCTCGGAGAGTTCATCAATGAGCTTGATGCCTTGATAAGCTCCTTTCCTGAGGACGGCTCACCTCTCACAGTTCTGGGCGACTTTAACCTCCCCACGTCTACCTTTGACTCATTCCTCTCTGCCTCCTTCTTTCCACTCCTCTCCTCTTTTGACCTCACCCTCTCACCTTCCCCCTACTCACAAGGCAGGCAATACGCTCGACCTCATCTTTACTAGATGCTGTTCCTCCACTAACCTCATTGCAACTCCCCTCCAAGTCTCCGACCACTACCTTGTATCCTTTTCCCTCTCGCTCTCATCCAACACTTCCCACACTGCCCCTACTCGGATGGTATCGCGCCGTCCCAACCTTCGCTCTCTCTCCCCCGCTACTCTCTCCTCTTCCATCCTATCATCTCTTCCCTCTGCTCAAACCTTCTCCAACCTATCTCCTGATTCTGCCTCCTCAACCCTCCTCTCCTCCCTTTCTGCATCCTTTGACTCTCTATGTCCCCTATCCTCCAGGCCGGCTCGGTCCTCCCCTCCCGCTCCGTGGCTCGACGACTCATTGCGAGCTCACAGAACAGGGCTCCGGGCAGCCGAGCGGAAATGGAGGAAAACTCGCCTCCCTGCAGACCTGGCATCCTTTCACTCCCTCCTCTCTACATTTTCCTCCTCTGTCTCTGCTGCTAAAGCCACTTTCTACCACTCTAAATTCCAAGCATCTGCCTCTAACCCTAGGAAGCTCTTTGCCACCTTCTCCTCCCTCTTGAATCCTCCTCCCCCTCCCCCTCCTCCCTCTCTGCAGATGACTTCGTCAACCATTTTGAAAAGAAGGTCGACGACATCCGATCCTCGTTTGCTAAGTCAAACGACACCGCTGGTTCTGCTCACACTGCCCTACCCTGTGCTCTGACCTCTTTCTCCCTCTCTCTCCAGATGACATCTCGCGTCTTGTGACGGCCGGCCGCCCAACAACCTGCCCGCTTGACCCTATCCCTCCTCTCTTCTCCAGACCATCTCCGGTGACCTTCTCCCTTACCTCACCTCGCTCATCAACTCATCCCTGACCGCTGGCTACGTCCCTCCCGTCTTCAAGAGAGCGAGAGTTGCACCCCTTCTGAAAAAACCTACACTCGATCCCTCCGATGTCAACAACTACAGACCAGTATCCCTTCTTTCTTTTCTCTCCAAAACTCTTGAACGTGCCGTCCTTGGCCAGCTCTCCCGCTATCTCTCTCAGAATGACCTTCTTGATCCAAATCAGTCAGGTTTCAAGACTAGTCATTCAACTGAGACTGCTCTTCTCTGTATCACGGAGGCGCTCCGCACTGCTAAAGCTAACTCTCTCTCCTCTGCTCTCATCCTTCTAGACCTATCGGCTGCCTTCGATACTGTGAACCATGAGATCCTCCTCTCCACCCTCTCCGAGTTGGGCATCTCCGGCGCGGCCCACGCTTGATTGCGTCCTACCTGACAGGTCGCTCCTACCAGGTGGCGTGGCGAGAATCCGTCTCCTCACCACGTGCTCTCACCACTGGTGTCCCCCAGGGCTCTGTTCTAGGCCCTCTCCTATTCTCGCTATACACCAAGTCACTTGGCTCTGTCATAACCTCACATGGTCTCTCCTATCATTGCTATGCAGACGACACACAATTAATCTTCTCCTTTCCCCCTTCTGACGACCAGGTGGCGAATCGCATCTCTGCATGTCTGGCAGACATATCAGTGTGGATGACGGATCATCACCTCAAGCTGAACCTCGGCAAGACGGAGCTGCTCTTCCTCCGGGGAAGGACTGCCCGTTCCATGATCTCGCCATCACGGTTGACAACTCCATTGTGTCCTCCTCCCAGAGCGCTAAGAACCTTGGCGTGATCCTGGACAACACCCTGTCGTTCTCAAATAACATCAAGGCGGTGGCCCGTTCCTGTAGGTTCATGCTCTACAACATCCGCAGAGTACGACCCTGCCTCACACAGGAAGCGGCGCAGGTCCTAATCCAGGCACTTGTCATCTCCCGTCTGGATTACTGCAACTCGCTGTTGGCTGGGCTCCCTGCCTGTGCCATTAAACCCCTACAACTCATCCAGAACGCCGCAGCCCGTCTGGTGTTCAACCTTCCCAAGTTCTCTCACGTCACCCCGCTCCTCCGCTCTCTCCACTGGCTTCCAGTTGAAGCTCGCATCCGCTACAAGACCATGGTGCTTGCCTACGGAGCTGTGAGGGGAACGGCACCTCACTACCTCCAGGCTCTGATCAGGCCCTACACCCAAACAAGGGCACTGCGTTCATCCACCTCTGGCCTGCTCGCCTCCCTACCACTGAGGAAGTACAGTTCCCGCTCAGCCCAGTCAAAACTGTTCGCTGCTCTGGCCCCCAATGGTGGAACAAACTCCTCACGACGCCAGGACAGCGGAGTCAATCACCACCTTCCGGAGACACCTGAAACCCCACCTCTTTAAGGAATACCTAGGATAGGATAAAGTAATCCTTCTCCCCTCCCCCCCCTTAAAAGACCTAGATGCACTATTGTAAAGTGGCTGTTCCACTGGATGTCATAAGGTGAAAGCACCAATTTGTAAGTCGCTCTGGATAAGAGCGTCTGCTAAATGACTTAAATGTAAATGTAAATGTAGGGTTAGGTGATATCTAATCTGATGGTGTAGTTGTAGGGTTATAGGTGATATCTGATCTCATGGTGTAGTCGTAGGGTTATAGGTGATATCTGATCTGATGGTTGTAGTTGTAGGGTTATAGGTGATATCTGATCTCATGGTGTAGTTGTAGGGTTATAGGTGATATCTGATCTCATGGTGTAGTTGTAGGGTTATAGGTGATATCTGATCTGATGGTGTAGTTGTAGGGTTATAGGTGATATCTGATCTCATGGTGTAGTCGTAGGGTTATAGGTGATATCTGATCTCATGGTGTAGTCGTAGGGTTATAGGTGATATCTGATCTCATGGTGTAGTTGTAGGGTTATAGGTGATATCTGATCTGATGGTTGTAGTTGTAGGGTTAGGTGATATCTGATCTGATGGTGTAGTTGTAGGGTTATAGGTGATATCTGATCTCATGGTGTAGTTGTAGGGTTATAGGTGATATCTGATCTCATGGTGTAGTTGTAGGGTTATAGGTGATATCTGATCTCATGGTGTAGTTGTAGGGTTATAGGTGATATCTGATCTCATGGTGTAGTTGTAGGGTTATAGGTGATATCTGATCTGATGGTGTAGTTGCAGTTGTAGGGTTAGGTGATATCTGATCTGATGGTGTAGTTGTAGGGTTATAGGTGATATCTCATGGTGTAGTTGTAGGGTTAGGTGATATCTGATCTCATGGTTGTAGTTGTAGGGTTAGGTGATATCTGATCTCATGGTGTAGTCGTAGGGTTATAGGTGATATCTGATCTGATGGTTGTAGTTGTAGGGTTATAGGTGATATCTGATCTCATGGTGTAGTTGTAGGGTTATAGGTGATATCTGATCTCATGGTGTAGTTGTAGGGTTATAGGTGATATCTGATCTGATGGTGTAGTTGTAGGGTTATAGGTGATATCTGATCTCATGGTGTAGTCGTAGGGTTATAGGTGATATCTGATCTCATGGTGTAGTCGTAGGGTTATAGGTGATATCTGATCTCATGGTGTAGTTGTAGGGTTATAGGTGATATCTGATCTGATGGTTGTAGTTGTAGGGTTAGGTGATATCTGATCTGATGGTGTAGTTGTAGGGTTATAGGTGATATCTGATCTCATGGTGTAGTTGTAGGGTTATAGGTGATATCTGATCTCATGGTGTAGTTGTAGGGTTATAGGTGATATCTGATCTCATGGTGTAGTTGTAGGGTTATAGGTGATATCTGATCTCATGGTGTAGTTGTAGGGTTATAGGTGATATCTGATCTGATGGTGTAGTTGCAGTTGTAGGGTTAGGTGATATCTGATCTGATGGTGTAGTTGTAGGGTTATAGGTGATATCTCATGGTGTAGTTGTAGGGTTAGGTGATATCTGATCTCATGGTTGTAGTTGTAGGGTTAGGTGATATCTGATCTCATGGTGTAGTTGTAGGGTTAGGTGATATCTGATCTCATGGTTGTAGTTGTAGAGTTAGGTGATATCTGATCTGATGGTGTAGTTGCAGTTCTAGGGTTAGGTGATATCTGATCTGATCTCATGGTGTAGTTGTAGGGTTAGGTGATATCTGATCTGATCTCATGGTGTAGTTGTAGGGTTAGGTGATATCTGATCTGATCTCATGGTGTAGTTCTAGGGTTAGGTGATATCTGATCTGATCTCATGGTGTAGTTGTAGGGTTATGTAATATCTGATCTCATGGTTGTAGTTGTAGAGTTAGGTGATATCTGATCTCATGGTTGTAGTTGTAGAGTTAGGTGATATCTGATCTCATGGTGTAGTTGCAGTTGTAGAGTTAGGTGATATCTGATCTCATGGTGTAGTTGTAGGGTTATAGGTGATATCTGATCTCATGGTGTAGTTGTAGGGTTATAGGTGATATCTGATCTCATGGTGTAGTTGTAGGGTTATAGGTGATATCTGATCTGATGGTTGAGTTGTAGGGTTAGGTGATATCTGATCTCATGGTGTAGTTGTAGGGTTATAGGTGATATCTGATCTCATGGTTGTAGTTGTAGAGTTAGGTGATATCTGATCTCATGGTGTAGTTGTAGGGTTATAGGTGATATCTAATCTGATGGTGTAGTTGTAGGGTTATAGGTGATATCTGATCTGATGGTGTAGTTGTAGGGTTATAGGTGATATCTGATCTGATCTCATGGTGTAGTTGTAGGGTTATAGGTGATATTTGGGCAGACCTCTTCTTCGAATATGCTTCTCCGAACATCATTGGTTTGCGAAGTTTATGACTAGATAATTCATTTATTTTTTTTTTAAAAACATTTTACCATATTACATTCTCATTAAACAATGTTAGTACGGCAACACACAAAAAAACCAAGGCTTAGTTCATCAATTTAGACTCCATTTAACATCTTGATACGGCCTAACTGATGAAACTGCACAGTTGTGATTTGTTAAGTTCAAATAAGAGTATAGTCTTGACTATCACAATATATCGTATATATATTTGACATTGACAATATATCGTCTTGCACTTCACGATATATTAGATGTATTCGTACGCGTGTTGTGACTAAGTGTCTGAAGTCATCCCTACCTATGAACAATCTACAGTTGTCCAGACTGACACACACTCCTATAAACTTCCCTGGTCTGATCTCATGGTTGTCTAGGAGATGGATGGATCTCTGCGCTGCCTCTCTGTAATCACACACACAGGAGGGGAGAATGATGAGAAGGGGAAGAGAGAGATGGAGACAGAGAGGGGGGGGTAATGGATCATCCCTACCTGGTAGTGTACATGACGAAAGCGTAGCCCCGGTTCTCTCCACTAAACTCCATCATCAGTCTGAACTCATAGATTCTCCCAGCTCTCTCAAACACGGGCACCAACTCATCCTCATACATGTCCCTGGGGATCTTACCTTAAGAGACCACACCCACAAATATTCTCTTATCGTCATTATACTCTAACACTGACGTGTGTGTGGAAGTAGATTACATGTGGTTCCTTACCTACAAACACCTCACACCCTCGTGGGGGAGGAGGGCCATCCCAACCTGAGGATAAGGAGGAAAGGGAAAGAGAGAGAGAGGATGAGGAGAGAGAGAATGATGAAAGAGAGAGAGGAGGAATGAGGAGAGAGAGAATGATGAAAGAGAGAGAGAGAGAGGAGGAATGAGGAGAGAGGATAATGAGAGGAGAGAGAGAGAGGAGGAATGAGGAGAGAGAGGAGAGAGGCAGAGAGGGGAGGAATGAGGAGAGAGGATAATGAGAGGAGAGAGAGAGAGGAGGAATGAGGAGAGAGGCAGAGAGGGGAGGAATGAGGAGAGAGAGGAGGCAGAGAGAGGATAATGAGAGAGAGAGGAGAGAGAGGATGATGAGAGAGAGGATGATGAGAGAGAGGATAATGAGAGAGAGAGGATGATGAGAGAGAGGATGATGAGAGAGAGGATAATGAGAGAGAGGAGAGAGAGGAGGAATGAGGAGAGAGAGGAGGCAGAGAGAGGATCATGAGAGAGAGAGGAGAGAGAGGATAATGAGAGAGAGAGGAGAGAGCAAGAGAGAGGATGATGAGAGAGAGAAATCGTTGAAGTTCATCACACCTGTATTAATCATTCATAATCTAATTATTATTATTAATAGGAAGGTGCAGAGTTTACATCACTTCAATGCCAGTAGATAAGGAGCCTGACAGCTGTGTATTATAAATATAAATATATATATATATATTATTATATGATCTGCGCATGTGCTAACACTAGCCAAGAGAGCCTCCCTCCTTAGCGTGAGTGAAGTGAGTTCTGAACAACTGAGTGAATTTATGCCTCTATAGTAGTTTTCACATACAAACTCAAAATGAAATATGCTTCCCTAAAAATAACATGATTCCAGGTAAATAGGAATATTTGACGAAATCGTTATTCTTGCAAAAGCGTGCAAAGGTTTTAATCAAACTATTATATTAATCTGACTATCCACATGAGTCGCGTTATTGCATGTAACCGTACTCTCTTACACACACACAATTGGTACTACCTTCTCTCTGTCTCTTTCTCTCTCTCAATTCTCTGTCTCTCTTTATCTCTTTCTCTCAAACATACTAGCTGAATTCAACCACAGTTGTTAACTTACACACTGTCTCTCTCTCTGTCACACACACACACACAACCCACATAACGTTAAACCCACACCTGGAGGCGGGCCACCGAACTTCCTCTGTCCGTTCTCCTGTACCATGCTGTATCCCGTGGTCTCCATCAGCGCTAGAAGCGCAGCCTCGTTCGGGCTCTCCGTCCTACCGTCGTCCCCGGTCACACTACCTCCGTCTCCGTCCATATGGTCAGCTAACGTCGGACGCTCGGTCTGTGTGGACGGCTGGCTAACGTTAGGCAATTCCGTTAAATAGTCCAGTGGATGAATGAAGTTGACAACATATATATATATATATTAGCTAGTTACGTTACTAACAACGGTATTCATTGCTAGATTAGACACATTGGTATAAACCGCGGTCTTTGTAACGTTAGCTAGGCGGGAATTAACGCTAGTTAGCTAGCTAACTTTACTATCCATTATCCAGTTCGATGGTTAATTAATAAAAGTCCAACAACAACAACAAAAAAGCTGCTTACCTCAGTCGTAAATATATTTATTATAGATATTACTATTTTTTAAACGTGGATTTGATCAATTTTTTTGTGTTTATATATTCGCTACCGTGATGAACTGCGGTTTAGTCCGCGATCAAAGCGCTCTGGTCTTCCTCAAGTTGCCATAGGCGACCGCGATCATCCACATCCAGCCAATCAGCGTGCGTTGCGGGTGCGAACGGCGGGATAATTGGGGTGTGTTCGTAAATTAACTCTAGAGTAGCAGAGAGACCGTTTGTAAAAATCATTTTAAAAATGTTTTTAATTTATTTAACTAGACATGCCAGTTAATAAGAAATATGTATATATATATATATTACATTTATTTAACTAGGAATTCCAGTTAATAAGAACAAATTATTATTTATAATGATGGTTTACCCGAGGAGAAGTGGGGTTAACTGCCTTGTTCAGAGGCATAAACGCTAGATTTTTTAAACTTGTCAGCACGGGGATTCGATCCAGCAACCTTTCGGTTACCGACCCAACGCTGACCCAACCTGCAGCCCCAAACTAACCGGTATAAAGTGGGCTATCTTGCTACTTTCAAACACAAATGAGAGAACAGCCCACTCTGACCATTTTACCCGCCCTAGCAGGGTTTATTAGACTATGTTGTACACCTTGATATCTAGAGCAATTAGTGACTGTAACTGTGCTGCGCGGAAATAATTGAATTACGTTGTTTTCTTTGTGCCGACGCTTAATTACACCGGTCACATTCAACTGGTGTTTCGTGTTTGTAAATTCATAAATTATTCTGCGTTCTGAAATCGGAGTAGACAGACAAGAGTGATTTATTGAACGCATCTAAATCCATACACGTTTCTGTAAATGAATACTTGTTTTTTTCCCGTCTGAAAATAAATAATCACAAGAAGAAAACGGTGACCATTTAATTTTTTAAATTTTATTTATAGTAACATAATTCACTGTTATACAGGTCAAAATAGTATACCATTCACACTTGTGTAATTAATCAATTAAAATAAAACACAGGGTGTAAACACATGTATTGGCATCATTACTAGGCCTTATGAAGCAATGGCAAATTATTATGAATAGTTATTGAAGAAACCCGTCTGTCTGTCTGGCCATCCTGTAATCTACATTCCTATACTCACTGCTTCTTTGTACAGTGTCCATTTTCTTTAACGGACTGCAAAGAATTTTTGTAAAACAATGTGTATTTACTTCAAACCTTCCTTCCTTCCTTCCTTCCTTCCTTCCTTCCTTCCTTCCTTCCTTCCTTCCCCAAGTGTCTAGGAAGCCATCCAGATAATGAAGGGAACCAGGACAATGACCAGGCCTGAGTAGAGAGACACGACCCCCAGATAGAGCACGAGCACTGGGCCTAACACCGCTGTCACCTTGGCACTCCTCTGGCTCAGAATGAACTTCTTCACTGTCTTACAGAACTGAGAGAGAGAGAGAGAGAGAGAGAGGGAGAGAGACAGAGCGAGACAGAGCGAGAGAGAGAGAGATAGAGAGAGATAGAGAGAGAGAGAGAGAGAGAGAGAGAGAGAGAGACAGAGAGACAGAGAGACAGAGAGACAGAGAGAGAGAGAGAGAGAGAGAGAGAGAGAGAGAGAGAGAGAGAGAGAGAGAGAGACAGACAGAGAGAGAGAGACAGAGAGAGAGAGGGAGAGAGAGAGGGAGAGATGTAGAAAGAGGGAAGGTAGAGAGGGTGATAGAGGGGAGAGAGACAGAGAGAGAGAGAGAGAGAGAGAGAGAGAGAGAGAGAGAGAGAGAGAGAGAGAGAGAGAGAGAGAGAGAGAGAGAGAGGGAGATGTAGAAAGAGGGAAGGTAGAGAGGGTGATAGAGGGGAGAGAGACAGAGAGAGAGAGAGAGAGAGACAGAGAGAGAGAGAGAGACAGAGAGAGAGAGAGAGATGTAGAAAGAGGGAAGGTAGAGAGGGTGATAGAGGGGAGAGAGACAGAGGTAGTGGGTAAATAGAGATGGGGGGGGGGGGAGATGTGAATACATGATTAATTCTCTACAGCTGTGTGCCCAAGGGGCTATTGATTTTCAGGACAACTGCATGTCATTTATAATACCCAACAGGGGGTGCCATAGTATCACTACACATCATGTGTTTGTCAGTCTTGTCGTATTCTACTGAGTGTTCTATATTCTAGAGTTCTGAGTGTTCTATATTCTAGAGTTCTACTGTTCTGGCGAGAGCATGAGTACGGTCGTCCCTGTGACTGTGTATGTGTTTATCCATCCTTCATCTCTGTGTGTTAAAGGTGACTAGGTTCAGACAGGCCCACTAGCCTCCATTTTAGTAACCAGATGAAGAAAGATCCAGAATCTCTTTTGTAGATCCCATCAGACTAACAGTGTGCCAATGGGTCCATCAGGTCACAAATGCAATAAAATGCAAATTAATCACTTAAAAATCATACAATGTGATTTGCTGGATTTTTGTATTAGATTCCGTCTCTCACAGTTGAAGTGTACCTATGATAAAAATTACAGACCTCTACATGCTTTGTCAGTAGGAAAACCTGCATGTAAACTACTTTAGTTGTTACTATACACTACTTGTTATTATAAACTACTTGTTACTATACACTACTTGTTACTATACACTACTTTACTTGTTACTATAAACTACTTGTTACTATACACTACTTGTTACTCTACACTACTTTACTTGTTACTATACACTACTTGTTACCATACACTACTTTACTTGTTACTATAAACTACTTTACTTGTTACTATACACTACTTGTTACTCTACACTACTTTACTTGTTACTATACACTACTTGTTACTATACACTACTTGTTACCATACACTACTTTACTTGTTACTATAAACTACTTGTTACCATACACTACTTTACTTGTTACTATACACTACTTTACTTGTTACTATACACTACTTGTTACTCTACACTACTTTACTTGTTACTATAAACTACTTGTTACTATACACTACTTGTTACTATACACTACTTGTTACTCTACACTACTTGTTACTATACACTATTTTACTTGTTACTATACACTACTTTACTTCTAACTATACACTACTTGTTACTATAAACTACTTGTTACTATAAACTACTTGTTACTATACACTACTTTACTTGTTACTATACACTACTTGTTACTATACACTACTTGTTACTATACACTACTTGTTACTATGCACTACTTGTTACTCTACACTACTTTACTTGTTACTATAAACTACTTGTTACTCTACACTACTTGTTACCATACACTACTTTACTTGTTACTCTACACTACTTGTTACTATAAACTACTTGTTACTATACACTACTTTACTTGTTACTCTACACTACTTGTTACTATACACTACTTGTTACTATACACTACTTGTTACTATACACTACTTGTTACTATACACTACTTGTTACTATACACTACTTTACTTGTTACTATAAACTACTTGTTACTATACACTACTTTACTTGTTACTATACACTACTTTACTTGTTACTCTACACTACTTGTTACTATACACTACTTTACTTGTTACTATACACTACTTGTTACTATACACTACTTTACTTGTTACTATACACTACTTGTTACTATACACTACTTGTTACTATACACTACTTTACTTGTTACTATACACTACTTGTTACTATACACTACTTTACTTGTTACTATACACTACTTGTTACTATACACTACTTGTTACTATACACTACTTTACTTGTTACTCTACACTACTTGTTACTATACACTACTTTACTTGTTACTATACACTACTTTACTTGTTACTATACACTACTTGTTACTCTAAACTACTTTACTTGTTACTATAAACTACTTGTTACTATACACTACTTTACTTGTTACTATATACTACTTGTTACTATACACTACTTTACTTGTTACTATAAACTACTTGTTACTATACACTACTTTACTTGTTACTATAAACTACTTGTTACTCTACACTACTTGTTACTATACACTACTTTATTTGTTACTATACACTACTTTACTTGTTACTATACACTACTTGTTACTATACACTACTTTACTTGTTACTATAAACTACTTGTTACTATACACTACTTTACTTGTTACTATAAACTACTTGTTACTATAAACTACTTGTTACTCTACACTACTTGTTACTATACACTACTTTACTTGTTACTACACACTAATTGTTACTATAAACTACTTGTTACTATACACTACTTTACTTGTTACTATACTTTACTTTACTTGTTACTATACTTTACTTGTTACTATACACTACTTGTTACTCTACACTACTTGTTACTATACACTATTTGTTACTATAAACTACTTTACTTGTTACTATACACTATTTGTTTCTATACACTACTTTACTTGTTACTATAAACTACTTTACTTGTTACTATACACTACATGTTACGATACACTACTTTCACAAAGACAAACTTTAGACTGTCTGACTAGAAATCGGATTAATTGGTCCAGAGTGTTCTGTTTATAAGATGGATTTAATTAAAGAAAGAGTAAATTGGCAAACTAAAGTCTTTGGTCTTTGTAACCACACAAGAGGCTTAACATTTAATTGGCCAGTGTGTTTGGCCATGGTCATTATTACCAAGCAGTCATTTAGACCCTAGAAAGCACACACACACACACGCACGCACACACACAGGCACGCACACACACACACACACACACAGGCACGCACACACAAACACACAGGCAGACACACACACACACACACAGGCACGCACACACACACACACAGGCAGACACACACACACACACACACACACACGCACGCACGCACGCACACACAAACACACAGGCAGACACACACGCAGACACACATGAGCACGTTGCAGTTGAATGGGCTTTCTGATTGTATTTCTGAGAATAGATAACCTGCTCTGAGAAAAACAGATTAAGTTATTATAGTTATTATAACGGGACAAATCCTGAGTGTGTGATAGGATTTCATTTTGTTTTTCACACACTGCAAATGGGATAGAAATTGTAAGGTGACAAGAACAGAGGAGAACAGTGCATTTAAGACAGACAAACAGACTGACAGACTGACAGACTGACAGAGTGACAGACAGACAGACAGACAGACAGACAGACAGACAGACAGACAGACAGACAGACAGACAGACAGACAGACAGACAGGCAGACAGATAAAAAAATAAACAGACAGACAGGCAGACAGACAGACAGGCAGGCAGGCAGGCAGACAGACAGACACAGACAGACAGATAAAAAAATAAACAGGCAGGCAGGCAGGCAGGCAGGCAGGCAGGCAGGCAGGCAGGCAGGCAGGCAGGCAGGCAGACAGACAGACAGACAGACAGACAGACAGACAGACAGACAGACAGACAGACAGACAGACAGACAGACATTGATACTGATGAATCAATATGTTTGTATTGGTCCTAACCTGGAAGGTTTGGAAGCTCATGCAGGAGCCGTATCGACAGTACATGACGTAGTGTTCACAGTTATACCACAGGAGGCTGTAGGCCGTGGAGCCCTGGAGCTTCTCTGCCCTGTCTGCCACTTGCTCTCCTTTCAGTGGGGGGCGACTGCACACCTGGTAGATAGAGGTACAGACACCTGGTAGACAGAGGTACAGACACCTGGTAGACAGAGGTACAGACACCTGGTAGACAGAGGTACAGACACCTGATAGACAGAGGTACAGACACCTGATAGACAGAGGTACAGACACCTGATAGACAGAGGTACAGACACCTGATAGACAGAGGTACAGACACCTGATAGACAGAGGTACAGACACCTGGTAGACAGAGGTACAGACACCTGGTAGACAGAGGTACAGACACCTGATAGACAGAGGTACAGACACCTGATAGACAGAGGTACAGACACCTGGTAGACAGAGGTACAGACACCTGATAGACAGAGACAGAGGTACAGACACCTGATAGACAGAGACAGAGGTACAGACACCTGATAGACAGAAACAGAGGTACAGACACCTGATAGACAGAGACAGAGGTACAGACACCTGGTAGACAGAGGTACAGACACCTGATAGACAGAGGTACAGACAGAGATGGAACCAGGCAGTTTAACATAGAGTATGGACCAGGATGGACCAGGATGGAACCAGACAGTTTAACATAGAGTATGGACCAGGATGGAACCAGACAGTTTAACATAGAGTATGGACCAGGATGGAACCAGACAGTTTAACATAGAGTATGGACCAGGATGGACCAGGATGGAACCAGACAGTTTAACATAGAGTATGGACCAGGATGGACCAGGATGGAACCAGGCAGTAGAGGTTCATTCTGTAGTGTTCACTGTACCTTGTCCATGGGGTTCACAATAATGTCTGAGCCGTAGGCAAAGTCCTCCACAGTGTCCACCCTCACACTGGCACACTGAGGACGGAGGAGAGGAGTTACTGGCATTCTCTCTCTCACACACACACACACACACACACACACACACACACACACACACACACACACACACACACACACACACACACACACACTGCCCCAACCAATCCCAACCCCACACACTGCCCCCACCCCCACACCACACACTGCCCCACCCCCACCCCCACCCCAACACACTACCCCACCCCAACACCACACAACCCTGCCCCCCACCACATACTCCCCTCCCCCTCCTCACCTTAGCGATGACCCCCAGTATCAGTCTGTTATTGGTGACCATCTCTCTGATAGCCTCCTCATCATCTGACAACACAGGTAGTATGTCAGGTATCAGGTGAGCCACCCTGCCGCCGCCCAGGTAGATCCCAAAATGAGTGAACAACGTCCGGGGTACCTGAATGAATAAATACATGTAGTGTCCCAAATGGCACCCTATTCCCTATATAGTGCACTACTTTAGACCAGGGCTGGCACCCTATTCCCTATATAGTGCACTACTTTATACCAGAGCCCTATTCCCTATATAGTGCACTACTTTAGACCAGAGCCCTATTCCCTATATAGTGCACTACTTTAGACCAGAGCTGGCACCCTATTCCCTATATAGTGCACTACTTTAGACCAG
>NC_088407.1:6825812-6880812 GCF_034236695.1 Oncorhynchus nerka | reverse complement strand
AGTTTCCATCCAGACTGGGCTACTACTGTCTCAAATGGCACCCTCTTTTGGCTTGGTAGTACACTACTTTGAACAGGGTCTATAGAGTCTGGGTAAAAGGAGTGCACTATATAGGGAATAGGGTGCCAGCCCCGGTCTTAAGTAGTGCACTTTATAGGGAATAGGGTGCCAGCCTTGGTCTAAAGTAGTGCACTATATAGGGAATAGGGTGCCAGCCCCGGTCTAAAGTAGTGCACTATATAGGGAATAGGGTGCCATTTGGGACACATATCATGGCTCATTTTGGGGGAATCATGGTTAGTCTACAAAGGTCCAGAAAACCTCCGCTACCCCTCCAACAGTGCTGCCAGCCCTCAACTCTGGTTAAAATCACCTTCCCCGAATACTGCAGTGATTTGGCCTGTCGACAATAGGACCGTTGTTCTCCATTTGTCTTGAGGAACGACACAGGAACCACATTTCCCACTAAGAACATTTAAGCCACTAACGTAACGTAGCAGGCTTAAAATAGACGTCGGAAACGATGATATCCCCCTGAATTATGGTCTTGACGAGAATCAAATAAAAAAAACTAATCGGGGGGAGGTTCTCTTCTGCACTGTTTCGACCAATCCAGTAAATGTGGAGGAGGAGTTAAGATGGCGTGTCACCTTGTTATTAACGGCCAAAAGAGGAAGTGGCATCACATCGGCTCTCTTTCCATTTCCCCTGAAAACCGGATACATCCGGGTCGTTAAAACCTTGACGAATATTAATTAATTATTTATATATATATATATATATATATATATATATATATTAAGCCAGTGGCGTGTTTGGGGATCATTATATATCATAGTTTTATTCATCTAACTTTTTCATTATTATTCACTACCGCATCGCATACACACCTTCTATAGAAGACATTGGTCTAGATTGAATATTCTACTTAAATTCCTTTGTGTGCCTTCTTCTGTTATATGTATATATCATAGTTTTATTCATCTAACTTTTTCATTATTATTCACTTATTGATATTGCATTGTGGAGAGATGAGCCTGTAAGTAGACCTGAGCATTGCATTGTGGAGAGATGAGCCTGTAAGTAGACCTGAGCATTGCATTGTGGAGAGATGAGCCTGTAAGTAGACCTGAGCATTGCATTGTGGAGAGATGAGCCTGTAAGTAGACCTGAGCATTGCATTGTGGAGAGATGAGCCTGTAAGTGACCTGAGCATTGCATTGTGGAGAGATGAGCCTGTAAGTAGACCTGAGCATTGCATTGTGGAGAGATGAGCCTGTAAGTAGACCTGAGCATTGCATTGTGGAGAGATGAGCCTGTAAGTGACCTGAGCATTGCATTGTGGAGAGATGAGCCTGTAAGTAGACCTGAGCATTGCATTGTGGAGAGATGAACCTGTAAGTAGACCTGAGCATTGCATTGTGGAGAGATGAGCCTGTAAGTAGACCTGAGCATTGCATTGTGGAGAGATGAACCTGTAAGTAGACCTGAGCATTGCATTGTGGACAGATGAACCTGTAAGTGACCTGAGCATTGCATTGTGGAGAGATGAGCCTGGAAGTAGACCTGAGCATTGCATTGTGGAGAGATGAGCCTGTAAGTAGACCTGAGCATTGCATTGTGGAGAGATGAGCCTGTAAGTAGACCTGAGCATTGCATTGTGGAGAGATGAGCCTGTAAGTAGACCTGAGCATTGCATTGTGGAGAGATGAGCCTGTAAGTGACCTGAGCATTGCATTGTGGAGAGATGAGCCTGTAAGTAGACCTGAGCATTGCATTGTGGAGAGATGAACCTGTAAGTAGACCTGAGCATTGCATTGTGGAGAGATGAGCCTGTAAGTAGACCTGAGCATTGCATTGTGGAGAGATGAACCTGTAAGTAGACCTGAGCATTGCATTGTGGAGAGATGAACCTGTAAGTGACCTGAGCATTGCATTGTGGAGAGATGAGCCTGGAAGTAGACCTGAGCATTGCATTGTGGAGAGATGAACCTGTAAGTGACCTGAGCATTGCATTGTGGAGAGATGAGCCTGTAAGTAGACCTGAGCATTGCATTGTAGAGAGATGAGCCTGTAAGTAGACCTGAGCATTGCATTGTGGAGAGATGAGCCTGTAAGCAGACCTGAGCATTGCATTGTAGAGAGATGAGCCTGTTAGACCTGAGCATTGCATTGTGGAGAGATGAGCCTGTAAGTAGACCTGAGCATTGCATTGTGGAGAGATGAGCCTGTAAGTAGACCTGAGCATTGCATTGTGGAGAGATGAGCCTGTAAGTAGACCTGAGCATTGCATTGTGGAGAGATGAGCCTGTAAGTGACCTGAGCATTGCATTGTGGAGAGATGAGCCTGTAAGTAGACCTGAGCATTGCATTGTGGAGAGATGAACCTGTAAGTAGACCTGAGCATTGCATTGTGGAGAGATGAGCCTGTAATAGACCTGAGCATTGCATTGTGGAGAGATGAACCTGTAAGTAGACCTGAGCATTGCATTGTGGAGAGATGAACCTGTAAGTGACCTGAGCATTGCATTGTGGAGAGATGAGCCTGGAAGTAGACCTGAGCATTGCATTGTGGAGAGATGAGCCTGTAAGTAGACCTGAGCATTGCATTGTGGAGAGATGAGCCTGTAAGTAGACCTGAGCATTGCATTGTGGAGAGATGAGCCTGTAAGTAGACCTGAGCATTGCATTGTGGAGAGATGAGCCTGTAAGTGACCTGAGCATTGCATTGTGGAGAGATGAGCCTGTAAGTAGACCTGAGCATTGCATTGTGGAGAGATGAACCTGTAAGTAGACCTGAGCATTGCATTGTGGAGAGATGAGCCTGTAAGTAGACCTGAGCATTGCATTGTGGAGAGATGAACCTGTAAGTAGACCTGAGCATTGCATTGTGGAGAGATGAACCTGTAAGTGACCTGAGCATTGCATTGTGGAGAGATGAGCCTGGAAGTAGACCTGAGCATTGCATTGTGGAGAGATGAACCTGTAAGTGACCTGAGCATTGCATTGTGGAGAGATGAGCCTGTAAGTAGACCTGAGCATTGCATTGTAGAGAGATGAGCCTGTAAGTAGACCTGAGCATTGCATTGTGGAGAGATGAGCCTGTAAGCAGACCTGAGCATTGCATTGTAGAGAGATGAGCCTGTAAGTAGACCTGAGCATTGCATTGTGGAGAGATGAGCCTGTAAGTAGACCTGAGCATTGCATTGTGGAGAGATGAGCCTGTAAGTAGACCTGAGCATTGCATTGTGGAGAGATGAGCCTGTAAGTAGACCTGAGCATTGCATTGTGGAGAGATGAGCCTGTAAGTGACCTGAGCATTGCATTGTGGAGAGATGAGCCTGTAAGTAGACCTGAGCATTGCATTGTGGAGAGATGAACCTGTAAGTAGACCTGAGCATTGCATTGTGGAGAGATGAGCCTGTAAGTAGACCTGAGCATTGCATTGTGGAGAGATGAACCTGTAAGTAGACCTGAGCATTGCATTGTGGAGAGATGAACCTGTAAGTGACCTGAGCATTGCATTGTGGAGAGATGAGCCTGGAAGTAGACCTGAGCATTGCATTGTGGAGAGATGAACCTGTAAGTGACCTGAGCATTGCATTGTGGAGAGATGAGCCTGTAAGTAGACCTGAGCATTGCATTGTGGAGAGATGAGCCTGTAAGTAGACCTGAGCATTGCATTGTAGAGAGATGAGCCTGTAAGTAGACCTGAGCATTGCATTGTGGAGAGATGAGCCTGTAAGCAGACCTGAGCATTGCATTGTAGAGAGATGAGCCTGTAAGTAGACCTGAGCATTGCATTGTGGAGAGATGAGCCTGTAAGTAGACCTGAGCATTGCATTGTGGAGAGATGAGCCTGTAAGTAGACCTGAGCATTGCATTGTGGAGAGATGAACCTGTAAGTAGACCTGAGCATTGCATTGTGGAGAGATGAGCCTGTAAGTAGACCTGAGCATTGCATTGTGGAGAGATGAGCCTGTAAGTAGACCTGAGCATTGCATTGTGGAGAGATGAGCCTGTAAGTAGACCTGAGCATTGCATTGTGGAGAGATGAACCTGTAAGTAGACCTGAGCATTGCATTGTGGAGAGATGAGCCTGTAAGTAGACCTGAGCATTGCATTGTAGAGAGATGAGCCTGTAAGTAGACCTGAGCATTGCATTGTGGAGAGATGAGCCTGTAAGTAGACCTGAGCATTGCATTGTGGAGAGATGAGCCTGGAAGTAGACCTGAGCATTTCATTTCATTACACTTTCTATATGACAAATAAACAAATTTCAAGTAACAAACCTGAACTTAAAGAGGTTGTATTTTAGCCCTGGTCTAAAGTAGTGCACTATATAGGGAATAGGGTGCCAGCCCTGGTCTAAAGTAGTGCACTATATAGGGAATAGGGTGATAGCCCTGGTCTAAAGTAGTGCACTATATAGGGAATAGGGTGATAGCCCTGGTCTAAAGTAGTGCACTATATAGGGAATAGGGTGCCAGCCCTGGTCTAAAGTAGTGCACTATATAGGGAATAGGGTGCCAGCCCTGGTCTATAGTTGTGTACTATATAGGGAATAGGGCTCTGGTCTATAGTAGTGTACTATATAGGGAATAGGGTGCCAGTCCTGGTCTATAGTAGTGCACTATATAGGGAATAGGGTGCCAGCCCTGGTCTATAGTAGTGCACTATATAGGGAATAGGGTGCCAGTCCTGGTCTAAAGTAGTGCACTATATAGGGAATAGGGCTCTGGTCTATAGTAGTGCACTATATAGGGAATAGGGTGCCAGTCCTGGTCTATAGTAGTGCACTATATAGGGAATAGGGTGCCAGCCCTGGTCTAAAGTAGTGCACTATATAGGGAATAGGGTGCCAGCCCTGGTCTAAAGTAGTGTACTATATAGGGAATAGGGCTCTGGTCTAAAGTAGTGTACTATATAGGGAATAGGGTGCCAGCCCTGGTCTAAAGTAGTGCACTATATAGGGAATAGGGTGCCAGCCCTGGTCTAAAGTAGTGTACTATATAGGGAATAGGGCTCTGGTCTAAAGTAGTGTACTATATAGGGAATAGGGTGCCATTTGGGATGTATAGCCTCAACTTGCTCTTTTAGCAGAACCGATGGAATAGAATGAACAGAACTCGCCGACGGGTTCTACAAGAGAACGGAACTAAGAACGGAGTTCTTTTCAAAACGAGTTATTTCTGCCCGGCAGAACAGAACAGTTCAAAGACAACAGACATTAAACATCGGCTAGTCTAGCCTAGCTTTACTCGATGGTGCTCATTTAAAACAGAAACTAATTCAGACTCTCACCAGAACCTGCAGACTAGTCAGCCTAGTCAACTGCAAATGGCCTCATTTAAATACCTGTGTTGTGATGTTATGATAAAGTGTGGAAACACAGTGTTCTCACTCGGACTGGTCCACATTTGTGACTCGTTTCAGGAAGCAGGGAGTATGTCGCACAGGAGTGGCATTTGAACTTTATTTTATATGAGATGGTCATTACTTGAACTGGCTAGCCGGCTAACTTAACTTTAGCTAGCAGTTTAGAAACAAACCAAAACATTGTTCTGAAATGTTCCTGTTTTTTCCCTTCTTTCTAGATTGACATATACTACATTCATTTGTTTTAACCGGTTGTGTTTATTGGTGTTACGATACACCAGTTATGCTACGTTGGACCATCGGGCCGCTGACGTCGTTTTTTGTGTTTATACTTTCTCATAAACGACGAGTTTGACGTCAGACGACAGTAGAAGGTTCCTGATGTCACTTGCGATAACTATATACAGACATGTCAAAAGACGTAATATAAAACCAGCTTTATGTCTTGAAATCTACACCCATTCAGCCTCACACGTGAATCCTTAAAGAGATGGGCGGGGCTTAAGGCTGAAGAGGGTGTGAACGGTGCTGAATGGGCGGGGCTTACGTCTTAAGAGGGTGTGACCGATGCTGAATGGGCGGGGCTTAAGAGGGTGTGACCGATGCTGAATGGGAGGGGCTTAAGGTGGAAGAGGGTGTGACCGATGCTGAATGGGCGGGGCTTAAGGCTTAAGAGGGTGTGACCGATGCTGAATGGACAGGGCTTAAGGCTTAAGAGGGTGTGACCGATGCTGAATGGGTGGGGCTTAAGGCTGAAGAGGGTGTGAACGGTGCTGAATGGGCTTAAGGCTTAAGAGGTTGTGAACGGTGCTGAATGGGCGGGGCTTAAGAGGGTGTGAACTGTGCTGAGTGGGCGGGGCTTAATGCTTAAGAGGGTGTGGCCGGTGCAGAATGGGCGGGGCTTAAGAGGGTTGACCGGCGCTGAATGGGCGGGGCTTAATGCTTAAGAGGGTGTGAACGGTGCTGAGTGGGTGGGGCTTAAGATGGTGCGAACAGTGCTGAATGGGCGGGTCTTAAGGCTTAAAAGGGTGTGAACGGTGCTGAGTGGGCGGGTCTTAAGGCTTAAGAGGGTGTGAACGGTGCTGAATGGGCGGGGCTTAAGGCTTAAGAGGGTGTGAACGGTGCTGAATGGGCGGGGCTTAAGGCTTAAGAGGGTGTGAACGGTGCTGAGTGGGTGGGGCTTAAGATGGTGCGAACAGTGCTGAATGGGCGGGTCTTAAGGCTTAAAAGGGTGTGAACGGTGCTGAGTGGGCGGGTCTTAAGGCTTAAGAGGGTGTGAACGGTGCTGAATGGGCGGGGCTTAAGGCTTAAGAGGGTGTGAACGGTGCTGAATGGGCGGGGCTTAAGGCTTAAGAGGGTGTGAACGGTGCTGAGTGGGTGGAGACATAGAAGAGCTCTTCCCTAGATACCAAAACGTTCAAGGGCCATTTTCTCAAAAGCGGAGCCACAAGTTTATACAACTTTCAAAGCATAATTACTTTCCCATTGTTCCTTAACTGTAGTGTTTGATATACCATTTTATAACTCTGAGTCTCTACTTTTGTAAAAAAAATAATAACATTTCAAATGTTGCTACGTGAGATTGAATCGAGCCGTTGCTACAGATTTTCAAGTTGGTCTGCCTTTTTTTTAGGGCATGGGGTACGGGGGAGGTCGATCCCATTTTGTGGTCCGGGAAACTTGGACAAATCAATTGCTGCATGCCAAATGGCACCATATTCACATAAGGCCCTACTTTAGACCAGAGCAGGACACTACTTTAGACCAGAGCAGGACACTACTTTAGACCAGAGCAGGACACTACTTTAGACCAGAGCAGGGCACTACTTTAGACCAGAGCAGGGCACTACTTTAGACCAGAGCAGGGCACTACTTTAGACCAGAGCAGGGCACTACTTTAGACCAGAGCAGGACACTACTTTAGACCAGAGCAGGACACTACTTTAGACCAGAGCAGGACACTACTTTAGACCAGAGCAGGGCACTACTTTAGACCAGAGCAGGGCACTACTTTAGACCAGAGCAGGACACTACTTTAGACCAGAGCAGGACACTACTTTAAACCAGAGCAGGACACTACTTTAGACCAGAGCAGGACACTACTTTAGACCAGAGCAGGGCACTACTTTAGACCAGAGCAGGGCACTACTTTAGACCAGAGCAGGGCACTACTTTAGACCAGAGCAGGGCACTACTTTAGACCAGAGCAGGACACTACTTTAGACCAGAGCAGGACACTACTTTAGACCAGAGCAGGACACTACTTTAGACCAGAGCAGGACACTACTTTAGACCAGAGCAGGACACTACTTTAGACCAGAGCAGGGCACTACTTTAGACCAGAGCAGGGCACTACTTTAGACCAGAGCAGGGCACTACTTTAGACCAGAGCAGGACACTACTTTAGACCAGAGCAGGACACTACTTTAGACCAGAGCAGGACACTACTTTAGACCAGAGCACTACTTTAGACCAGAGCAGGACACTACTTTAGACCAGAGCGGGACACTACTTTAGACCAGAGCGGGGCACTACTTTAGACCAGAGCAGGACACTACTTTAGACCAGAGCAGGACACTACTTTAGACCAGAGCAGGACACTACTTTAGACCAGAGCAGGACACTACTTTAGACCAGAGCAGGACACTACTTTAGACCAGAGCAGGACACTACTTTAGACCAGAGCAGGGCACTACTTTAGACCAGAGCAGGGCACTACTTTAGACCAGAGCAGGACACTACTTTAGACCAGAGCAGGACACTTGTTTAGACCAGAGCAGGACACTACTTTAGACCAGAGCAGGACACTACTTTAGACCAGAGCACTACTTTAGACCAGAGCAGGGCACTACTTTAGACCAGAGCAGGACACTACTTTAGACCAGAGCAGGACACTACTTTAGACCAGAGCACGACACTACTTTAGACCAGAGCAGGACACTACTTTAAACCAGAGCACTACTTTAGACCAGAGCAGGACACTACTATAGACCAGAGCAGGACACTACTATAGACCAGAGCAGGGCACTACTTTAGACCAGAGCAGGACACTACTTTAGACCCTGGCCAAAGTGAGTGCACCATAATAGGCCCATATAGGGAATATGGTGCCATTTGGGATGCTAACAATGTCTGCCTTGTCCGTCATGATCACAGTTGCTCTATAAAACATTGGCCCACATTGACGCACACCGTTGACATTGATCACAGAGTAAAGTAGAATAGTGAACCTTTTTTTTAGCCTATTTTACTTGAGATCAATCAAATAATCCTGTTTTATCATAGCTTACTTTGGAGTTAAGTCTACATTTGTAAAAAAAAAAAAATAATAATAATTTTAAATCAAGGCATATAAGCCTATCACCTAAACCAGCAATTACTAGTTCACAGCATTCACCGAATCAATAGATGGATGTATTTAAATATTCCAATTGTGCAACTAGTTATAGAAACGGGCCTGAAGCGTCACTCTGTGAAAACATCTCGCGCGCAACAGTTCCAAGAGCGCACGCAGGACGCACACGCAGGACGCACACCCAGGACGCACACGCAGTACGCACACCCAGGAGGCACACGCAGGACGCACACCCAATGTATAATCAACACTTATTAGGGACCTAAGGTCTGTGTAGTAAAACACCGTTATCATATTGCAGTTAGGTGAACGTTTGGGATATATAGCTCTTAAAGATGGCATCTTCATCCGTGCTGCGCGTTAAAAAGAAGAAGAAGAAAGGCCAATATCTAGGCCAACATCACTATGTTACCTTGTCTGTCTGAATGCTGATTGCGCTGCCGTACCGGCAGTAAGTAACGAAATGTTCACAGTTATTCCACAGTAAACTGTACGGTATCTTCCCAACCATTTCCTCCGCTCTCCTCGCGATCTCTTCGCCATCCAACGGTCGTTTCTGCACGGTAGTGTCCATAGCGTTCAGTAGAATTGACGCGCCGTAGGCAAAGTCCTCAACGGTATCCACCCGGATGCTGGCGCTCTTGGATAGAACGCCAAGAACTAAGCGTTTGTTAGTTACCATCACCTGAATGGAAAGCTTGTCCGTTGTAAAGAGTGGCAAGATATCCGGAATCAGATGTGCCACCCGGTTGTCCCCTAAATAGATGCCGAAATGAGTGAATAGAGTCCGGGGAACTTCTAACAAGTCTCCCCGCTGGTACAGGGAGTCTGTGAGTGCGGTGCAGGCGGAGGGATCGGGGATCTCTTCTTTCTCGCAGTGATTTGTAACTATCTTCTTCTCCCTCTCTCTCTGTGTGTCTGAAAAAAACAGACTGGTCCTGAACTGATTGAAGACATTGAGGTGAGTGAGGAAGAGGACTTTTTCCAGGAGTAGTGTGAGCGAATCCAACATGTTTATTGGAGGTAAATTTCTTGTCCTTGTTTTTTTCCCCGAGATGTTGTCTTCCTCGCCTCGCGCTCCCCTATAGTCTTCAGCTCGCGGCCAATTTCAACGCGGAGCCCACGTGACGTCGTGCGGGATTCGAGAATCCGATTGGCTGCTGTTTGAAAGCAGAGTATTCCGGTAGGTAGTCCTCATTCGAAAGCGAGAGAGAGAGAGAGAATATATTATCTACCTCACTTGCTTTGGCAATGTTAACACATGTTTCCCATGCCAATAAAGGCCTTGAATTGAATTGAATTGAATTGAATTGAATTGAATTGAGAGAGAGAGAGAATAATGTTTACTGTTAATTTGTTATTGTTTATTTCACTTTTGTATATTATCTACCTCACTTGCTTTGGCAATGTTAACACATGTTTCCCATGCCAATAAAGCCCCTTGAATTTAATTTAATTGAGAGAGAGAGAGAGAGACAGAGAGAGAGAGAGAGACAGGAGCACAATTAGACCCAACCAAATCATGGGAAAACAAAAAGATAATTACTTAACACATTGGAAAGAATTAACAAAAAAACAGAGCAAACTAGAATGCTATTTGGCCCTAAGCAGAGAGTACACAGTGGCAGAATACCTGACCACTGTGACTGACCCAAACTTAAGGAAAGCTTTGACTATGTACAGACTCAGTGAGCATGGCCTTGCTATTGAGAAAGGCCTCCGTAGGCAGACATGTCTCTCAAGAGAAGACAGGCTATGTGCTCACTGCCCACAAAATGAGGTGGAAACTGAGCTGCACTTCCTAACCTCCTGCCCAATGTATTATTATATTAGAGATACATATTTCCATCAGATTACACAGATCCACAAAGAATTCGAAAACAAACCCAATTTTGATAAACTCCCATATCTACTGGGTGAAATACCACAGTGTGCCATCACAGCAGCAAGATGTGTGACCTGTTGCCACGAGAAAAGGGCAACCAGTGAAGAACACACACCATTGTAAATACAACCCATATCTATGCTTATTTATTTTATCTTGTGTCCTTTACCATTTGTACATTGTTACAACACTGTATATATATAATATGACATTTGTAATGTCTTTATTGTTTTGAAACTTCTGTATGTGTGATGTTTACTGTTAATTTTTATTGTTTATTTCACTTTATATATTCACTTTATATATTATCTACCTCACTTGCTTTGGCAATGTTAACACATGTTTCCCATGCCAGTAAAGCCCTTGAATTGAATTGAATTGAGAGAGAGAGAGAGACAGAGAGCCAGAGAGAGAGAGAGCCAGAGAGAGAGAGAGAGAGAGAGAGAGAGAGAGAGAGAGAGAGAGCCAGAGAGAGAGAGAGCCAGAGAGAGAGACAGAGAGCCAGAGACAGAGAGAGAGACAGAGAGAGAGAGAGAGACAGAGAGAGAGAGAGCCACAGAGAGCCACAGAGAGAGACAGAGAGAGACAGAGAGACAGAGAGAGAGAGAGCGAGAGAGAGAGCCACAGAGAGAGAGAGAGACAGAGAGCAGGAGAGAGAGAGACAGAGAGAGAGAGAGAGAGAGAGAGAGAGAGCCAGAGAGAGAGAGAGAGACAGAGAGAGAGAGAGAGCCAGAGAGAGAGAGAGACAGAGAGAGAGAGAGCCACAGAGAGCCACAGAGAGAGCCAGAGAGAGAGAGAGAGCCAGAGAGAGAGAGAGAGCCAGAGAGAGAGAGAGAGCCAGAGAGAGAGAGAGAGCCAGAGAGAGAGAGCCACAGAGAGAGAGAGAGACAGAGAGCAGGAGAGAGAGAGACAGAGAGAGAGAGAGAGCCAGAGAGAGAGAGAGAGAGACAGAGAGAGAGAGCCACACAGAGAGAGAGAGACAGAGAGCCAGAGAGAGAGAGAGTGAGAGAGCGAGAGAGAGAGAGAGAGAGAGACAGAGAGCCAGAGAGAGAGAGAGTGAGAGAGCGAGAGAGAGACAGAGAGACAGAGAGAGACAGAGAGAGAGAGAGAGAGAGAGCCACAGAGAGAGACAGAGAGAGACAGAGAGAGAGAGAGAGAGAGAGAGAGAGAGAGAGGATAGAGAGAGAGAGAGACAGAGAGAGAGTGAGAGAGAGAGAGAGGATAGAGAGAGAGAGACAGAGAGCCAGAGAGAGAGGATAGAGAGAGAGAGAGAGACAGAGAGCCAGAGAGAGAGAGAGGATAGAGAGAGAGGATAGAGAGAGAGAGAGAGATATTCTAGTGTCAATAGATGAATAGGTCTGTAGAATCATGTTGTGCCTTTCACAACATGATTATTTTTTAAATAGTTATTTAACCTTTATTTAACGAGGCAAGTCAGTTAAGAATAAATGATTATTTACAATGACGGCCTACCAAAAGACAAAATGGCCTCCTGCGGGAACGGAGGGATTTAAAAAAACGGTAGCAACACAACATGACAACACAATACTGTTGACAGAGGGTCGTAGTGAGTTTACAGATAAAAAATAATCAAATGTATTTATATAGCCCTTCTTACATCAGCTGATATCTCAAAGTGCTGTACAGAAACCCAGCCTAAAACCCCAAACAGCAAGCAATGCAGGTGTAGAAGCACGTGTGTAGTGTAGTGTTGTGTAGTGTATAGTAGTGTAGTGTATAGTAGTGTAGTGTTGTGTAGTGTATAGTAGTGTAGTGTATAGTAGTGTAGTGTAGTGTATAGTAGTGTAGTGTATAGTAGTGTAGTGTATAGTAGTGTAGTGTTGTGTAGTGTATAGTAGTGTAGTGTAGTGTTGTGTAGTGTATAGTAGTGTAGTGTATAGTAGTGTAGTGTATAGTAGTGTAGTGTTTTGTAGTGTAGTGTATAGTAGTGTAGTGTAGTGTTGTGTAGTGTATAGTAGTGTAGTGTAGTGTATAGTAGTGTAGTGTAGTGTAGTGTAGTGTATAGTAGTGTAGTGTAGTGTATAGTAGTGTAGTGTAGTGTATAGTAGTGTAGTGTATAGTAGTGTAGTGTATAATAGTGTAGTGTATAGTAGTGTAGTGTATAGTAGTGTAGTGTATAGTAGTGTAGTGCATAGTAGTGTAGTGTATAGTAGTGTAGTGTATAGTAGTGTATAGTAGTGTAGTGTATAGTAGTGTAGTGTATAGTAGTGTATAGTAGTGTAGTGTATAGTAGTGTAGTGTATAGTAGTGTAGTGCAATGCAGGTGTAGAAGCACGTGTGTAGTGTAGTGTATAATAGTGTAGTGTATAGTAGTGTAGTGTATAGTAGTGTAGTGTATAGTAGTGTAGTGTTGTGTTGTGTAGTGTATAGTAGTGTAGTGTATAGTAGTGTAGTGTATAGTAGTGTATAGTAGTGTACTGTAGTGTAGTGTATAGTAGTGTAGTGTAGTGTATAGTAGTGTAGTGTATAGTAGTGTAGTGTATAGTAGTGTAGTGTATAGTAGTGTAGTGTAGTGTATAGTAGTGTAGTGTATAGTAGTGTAGTGTAGTGTACTGTAGTGTAGTGTACTGTAGTGTAGTGTAGCGTAGTGTAGTGTATAGTAGTGTAGTGTAGTGTACTGTAGTGTAGTGTACTGTAGTGTAGTGTACTGTAGTGTAGTGTAGTGTAGTGTATGTAGTGTAGTGTATAGTAGTGTAGTGTAGTGTAGTGTGTAGTGTATGTAGTGTAGTGTATAGTAGTGTAGTGTAGTGTATAGTAGTGTAGTGTATAGTAGTGTAGTGTAGTGTATAGTAGTGTAGTGTATAGTAGTGTAGTGTAGTGTATAGTAGTGTAGTGTATAGTAGTGTAGTGTAGTGTATAGTATGTAGTGTAGTGTATGTAGTGTAGTGTAGTGTATAGTAGTGTAGTGTAGTAGTGTAGTGTAGTGTAGTGTATAGTAGTGTGTAGTGTTGTGTGTAGTGTATAGTAGTGTAGTGTATAGTAGTGTAGTGTATAGTAGTGTAGTGTAGTGTTGTGTAGTGTATAGTAGTGTAGTGTATAGTAGTGTAGTAGTAGTGTAGTAGTAGTGTAGTGTATAGTAGTGTAGTGTAGTGTATAGTAGTGTAGTGTAGTAGTGTAGTGTATAGTAGTGTAGTGTATAGTAGTGTAGTGTGTAGTGTAGTGTAGTGTAGTGTATAGTAGTGTAGTGTATAGTAGTGTAGTGTATAGTAGTGTGTAGTGTATAGTAGTGTAGTGTAGTGTATAGTAGTGTAGTAGTAGTGTGTATAGTGTGTAGTGTAGTGTATAGTAGTGTAGTGTATAGTAGTGTAGTGAATAGTGTAGTGTATAGTGTTGTGTAGTGTAGTGTAGTGTATAGTGTATGTAGTGTAGTGTAGTGTATAGTAGTGTATAGTAGTGTAGTGTAGTGTATAGTAGTGTAGTGTAGTAGTAGTGTAGTGTATAGTAGTGTAGTGTATAGTAGTGTAGTGTGTATAGTAGTGTAGTGTATAGTAGTGTAGTGTAGTGTATAGTAGTGTAGTGTATAGTAGTGTAGTGTAGTGTATAGTAGTGTAGTGTATAGTAGTGTAGTGTAGTGTATAGTAGTGTAGTGTATAGTAGTGTAGTGTAGTGTATAGTAGTGTAGTGTAGTGTAGTGTATAGTAGTGTAGTGTATAGTAGTGTAGTGTAGTGTATAGTAGTGTAGTGTAGTGTATAGTAGTGTAGTGTAGTGTATAGTAGTGTAGTGTATAGTAGTGTAGTGTATAGTAGTGTAGTGTAGTGTAGTGTATAGTAGTGTATAGTAGTGTAGTGTAGTGTATAGTAGTGTAGTGTAGTAGTGTAGTGTAGTGTATAGTAGTGTAGTGTATAGTAGTGTAGTGTAGTGTATAGTAGTGTAGTGTATGTAGTAGTAGTGTAGTGTATAGTAGTGTAGTGTATAGTAGTGTAGTGTAGTGTAGTGTATAGTAGTGTAGTGTATAGTAGTGTAGTGTGTAGTGTATAGTAGTGTAGTGTATAATAGTGTAGTGTAGTGTATAGTAGTGTAGTGTAGTGTAGTGTATAGTAGTGTAGTAGTGTAGTAGTGTAGTGTATAGTAGTGTAGTGTATAGTAGTGTAGTGTAGTGTATAGTAGTGTAGTGTATAGTAGTGTAGTGTATAGTAGTGTAGTGTAGTGTATAGTAGTGTAGTGTATGTAGTGTAGTGTAGTGTATAGTGTAGTGTGTAGTAGTGTAGTGTATAGTAGTGTAGTGTATAGTAGTAGTGTAGTGTATAGTAGTGTAGTGTAGTGTATAGTAGTGTAGTGTATAGTAGTAGTAGTGTAGTGTATAGTAGTGTAGTGTATAGTAGTGTAGTGTATAGTAGTGTATAGTAGTGTAGTGTGTAGTGTAGTGTAGTGTATAGTAGTGTAGTGTATAGTAGTGTAGTGTATAGTAGTGTAGTGTATAGTAGTGTATAGTAGTGTATAGTAGTGTAGTGTATAGTAGTGTATAGTAGTGTAGTGTATAGTAGTGTAGTGTAGTGTATAGTAGTGTAGTAGTGTATGTAGTAGTAGTGTAGTGTATAGTAGTGTAGTGTAGTGTATAGTAGTGTAGTGTATAGTAGTATAGTGTAGTGTATAGTAGTGTAGTGTAGTGTATAGTAGTGTAGTGTATAGTAGTGTAGTGTATAGTAGTGTAGTGTAGTGTATAGTAGTGTAGTGTATAGTAGTGTAGTGTATGTAGTGTAGTGTAGTGTAGTGTAGTGTATAGTAGTGTAGTGTATAGTAGTGTAGTGTAGTGTATAGTAGTGTAGTGTAGTGTAGTAGTAGTGTAGTGTATAGTGTAGTGTAGTGTATAGTAGTGTAGTGTATAGTAGTGTAGTGTAGTGTATAGTAGTGTAGTGTATAGTAGTGTAGTGTAGTGTAGTGTAGTGTATAGTAGTGTAGTGTATAGTAGTGTAGTGTATAGTAGTGTAGTGTATAGTAGTGTAGTGTATAGTAGTGTAGTAGTGTAGTGTAGTGTATAGTAGTGTAGTGTATAGTAGTGTAGTGTAGTAATAGTGTAGTGTAGTGTATAGTAGTGTAGTGTAGTGTAGTGTATAGTAGTGTAGTGTATAGTAGTGTGTATATAGTAGTGTAGTGTATAGTAGTGTAGTGTAGTAGTAGTAGTAGTGTAGTGTATAGTAGTGTAGTGTGTAGTGTAGTGTAGTGTAGTAGTAGTGTAGTGTAGTGTATAGTAGTGTAGTGTAGTGTAGTGTAGTGTAGTAGTGTATAGTAGTGTAGTGTATAGTAGTGTAGTGTATAGTAGTGTAGTGTATAGTAGTGTAGTGTAGTGTATAGTAGTGTAGTGTATAGTAGTGTAGTGTATAGTAGTGTAGTGTAGTGTATAGTAGTGTAGTGTATAGTAGTGTAGTGTATAGTAGTGTAGTGTATAGTAGTGTAGTGTAGTGTATAGTAGTGTAGTGTAGTGTATAGTAGTGTAGTGTATAGTAGTGTAGTGTAGTGTATAGTAGTGTAGTGTATAGTAGTGTAGTGTAGTGTATAGTAGTGTAGTGTATAGTAGTGTAGTGTATAGTAGTGTAGTGTAGTGTATAGTAGTGTAGTGTATAGTAGTGTAGTGTAGTGTAGTGTATAGTAGTCTATAGTAGTGTAGTGTATAGTAGTGTAGTGTATAGTAGTGTAGTGTATAGTAGTGTAGTGTAGTAGTGTAGTGTATAGTAGTGTAGTGTAGTGTATAGTAGTGTAGTGTATAGTAGTGTAGTGTATAGTAGTGTAGTGTGTAGTGTATAGTAGTGTAGTGTATAGTAGTGTAGTGTATAGTAGTGTAGTGTATAGTAGTGTAGTGTAGTGTATAGTAGTGTAGTGTATAGTGTGTAGTGTAGTGTATAGTAGTAGTGTAGTGTAGTAGTGTAGTGTATAGTAGTGTGTAGTGTATAGTAGTGTAGTGTATAGTAGTGTGTAGTGTATAGTAGTGTAGTGTATAGTAGTGTAGTGTAGTGTATAGTAGTGTAGTGTATAGTAGTGTAGTGTATAGTAGTGTAGTGTATAGTAGTGTAGTGTATAGTAGTGTAGTGTATAGTAGTGTAGTGTATAATAGTGTAGTGTAGTGTATAGTAGTGTAGTGTATAGTAGTGTGTAGTGTATAGTAGTGTAGTGTATAGTAGTGTAGTGTAGTGTATAGTAGTGTAGTGTATAGTAGTGTAGTGTAGTGTATAGTAGTGTAGTGTATAGTAGTGTAGTGTATAGTGTAGTGTAGTGTATAGTAGTGTAGTGTATAGTAGTGTAGTGTAGTGTAGTGTATAGTAGTGTATAGTAGTGTAGTGTATAGTAGTGTAGTGTAGTGTATAGTAGTGTATAGTAGTGTATAGTAGTGTAGTGTAGTGTATAGTAGTGTAGTGTATAGTAGTGTAGTGTATAGTAGTGTAGTGTAGTGTAGTGTATAGTAGTGTAGTGTATAGTAGTGTAGTGTATAGTAGTGTAGTGTATAGTAGTGTGTAGTGTAGTGTATAGTAGTGTAGTGTATAGTAGTGTAGTGTATAGTAGTGTAGTGTATAGTAGTGTAGTGTATAGTAGTGTAGTGTATAGTAGTGTAGTGTGTAGTAGTGTATGTAGTGTAGTGTAGTAGTGTATAGTAGTGTAATAGTGTAGTGTAGTGTATAGTAGTGTAGTGTATAGTAGTGTAGTGTAGTAGTAGTGTAGTGTAGTGTAGTGTAGTGTATAGTAGTGTATAGTAGTGTAGTAGTAGTAGTAGTGTAGTGTATAGTAGTGTAGTGTATAGTAGTGTATGTAGTGTAGTAGTGTAGTGTATAGTAGTGTAGTGTATGTAGTGTAGTGTAGTGTATAGTTGTGTAGTGTATAGTATAGTAGTGTAGTGTATAGTAGTGTAGTGTAGTGTATAGTAGTGTAGTGTATAGTAGTGTAGTGTATAGTAGTGTAGTGTATAGTAGTGTAGTGTAGTGTAGTGTATAGTAGTGTAGTGTATAGTAGTGTAGTGTATAGTAGTGTAGTGTATAGTAGTGTAGTGTATAGTAGTGTAGTGTAGTGTATAGTAGTGTAGTGTATAGTAGTGTAGTGTATAGTAGTGTAGTGTAGTAGTGTATAGTAGTGTAGTGTATAGTAGTGTAGTGTATAGTAGTGTAGTGTAGTGTATAGTAGTGTAGTGTATAGTAGTGTAGTGTATAATGTAGTGTAGTGTAGTGTATAGTAGTGTAGTGTATAGTAGTGTAGTGTATGTAGTGTAGTGTAGTGTAGTAGTGTAGTGTAGTGTGTAGTGTAGTGTAGTGTATAGTAGTGTAGTGTATAGTAGTGTAGTGTAGTGTATAGTAGTGTAGTGTAGTGTAGTGTATAGTAGTGTAGTGTATAGTAGTGTAGTGTGTAGTGTAGTGTATAGTAGTGTATGTAGTGTGTATAGTAGTGTAGTGTATAGTAGTGTAGTGTATAGTAGTGTAGTGTAGTGTATAGTAGTGTAGTGTATAGTAGTGTAGTGTATAGTAGTGTAGTGTAGTGTATAGTAGTGTAGTGTATATAGTAGTGTAGTGTATAGTAGTGTAGTGTATAGTAGTGTAGTGTGTAGTGTATAGTAGTGTAGTGTATAGTAGTGTAGTGTATAGTAGTGTGTAGTGTAGTGTATAGTAGTGTAGTGTATAGTAGTGTAGTGTAGTGTAGTGTAGTGTGTATAGTAGTGTAGTGTATAGTAGTGTAGTGTATAGTAGTGTAGTGTATAGTAGTGTGTAGTGTAGTGTAGTAGTGTAGTGTAGTGTATAGTAGTGTAGTGTATAGTAGTGTATAGTAGTGTAGTGTAGTAGTAGTGTAGTGTATAGTAGTGTAGTGTATAGTGTAGTGTAGTGTATAGTAGTGTAGTGTAGTGTAGTAGTGTAGTGTAGTGTAGTGTATAGTAGTGTAGTGTATAGTAGTGTAGTGTGTAGTGTATAGTAGTGTAGTGTAGTGTATAGTAGTGTATAGTAGTGTAGTGTATAGTAGTGTAGTGTATAGTAGTGTAGTGTATAGTAGTGTAGTGTAGTGTATAGTAGTGTAGCTTATAGTAGTGTAGTGTATAGTAGTGTAGTGTAGTGTATAGTAGTGTAGTGTAGTGTATAGTAGTGTAGTGTATAGTAGTGTAGTGTATAGTAGTGTAGTGTATAGTAGTGTAGTGTATAGTAGTGTAGTGTAGTGTATAGTAGTGTAGTGTATAGTAGTGTAGTGTATAGTAGTGTAGTGTAGTGTAGTGTATAGTAGTGTAGTGTATAGTAGTGTGTAGTGTATAGTAGTGTGTGTAGTGTATAGTAGTGTAGTGTATAGTAGTGTAGTGTATATAGTGTAGTGTAGTGTATAGTAGTGTAGTGTATAGTAGTGTAGTGTAGTGTAGTGTATAGTAGTGTAGTGTATAGTAGTGTAGTGTATAGTAGTGTAGTGTATAGTAGTGTATAGTAGTGTAGTGTATAGTAGTGTAGTGTAGTGTAGTGTAGTGTAGTGTAGTGTATAGTAGTGTAGTGTATGTAGTGTAGTGTATAGTAGTGTAGTGTAGTGTATAGTAGTGTAGTGTAGTGTAGTGTAGTAGTAGTGTAGTGTATAGTAGTGTAGTGTAGTGTATAGTAGTGTAGTGTATAGTAGTGTAGTGTATGTAGTGTAGTGTAGTGTATAGTAGTGTAGTGTAGTGTATAGTAGTGTAGTGTATAGTAGTGTAGTGTAGTGTAGTGTAGTGTAGTGTAGTGTATAGTAGTGTAGTGTAGTAGTGTAGTGTAGTGTATAGTAGTGTAGTGTATAGTAGTGTAGTGTAGTGTATAGTGTGTGTATGTAGTGTAGTGTATAGTAGTGTAGTGTATAGTAGTGTAGTGTAGTGTATAGTAGTGTAGTGTATAGTAGTGTAGTGTGTAGTGTAGTGTAGTGTGTAGTGTATGTAGTGTAGTGTAGTGTATAGTAGTGTAGTGTATAGTAGTGTAGTGTATAGTAGTGTAGTGTAGTGTATAGTAGTGTAGTGTAGTGTATATAGTAGTGTATAGTAGTGTAGTGTATAGTAGTGTAGTGTATAGTAGTGTGTGTAGTGTATAGTAGTGTAGTGTATAGTAGTGTAGTGTATAGTAGTGTAGTGTATAGTAGTGTAGTGTAGTGTATAGTAGTGTAGTGTATAGTGTAGTGTAGTAGTGTAGTGTATAGTAGTGTAGTGTATAGTAGTGTAGTGTATAGTAGTGTAGTGTATAGTAGTGTAGTGTGTATAGTAGTGTATAGTAGTGTAGTGTAGTGTATAGTAGTGTAGTGTAGTGTAGTGTAGTGTAGTGTAGTGTAGTGTATAGTAGTGTAGTGTATAGTAGTGTAGTGTATAGTAGTGTAGTGTATGTAGTGTAGTGTAGTGTAGTAGTAGTGTAGTGTGTAGTGTAGTGTATAGTAGTGTAGTGTATAGTAGTGTAGTGTAGTAGTAGTGTAGTGTAGTGTATAGTAGTGTAGTGTGTATAGTAGTGTAGTGTAGTGTATAGTAGTGTAGTGTGTAGTGTATAGTAGTGTAGTGTAGTAGTGTAGTGTATAGTAGTGTAGTGTATAGTAGTGTAGTGTAGTGTAGTAGTGTAGTGTAGTGTATAGTAGTGTAGTGTGTATAGTAGTGTAGTGTATAGTAGTGTAGTAGTGTAGTGTAGTGTATAGTAGTGTAGTGTAGTGTATAGTAGTGTAGTGTATAGTAGTGTAGTGTATAGTAGTGTAGTAGTGTAGTGTGTAGTGTAGTGTAGTGTGTAGTGTAGTGTATAGTAGTGTAGTGTAGTGTATAGTAGTGTAGTGTAGTGTATGTAGTGTAGTGTATGTAGTGTAGTGTGTAGTGTATAATAGTGTAGTGTAGTGTATAGTAGTGTAGTGTATAGTAGTGTAGTGTAGTGTATAGTAGTGTAGTGTAGTGTATAGTAGTGTATAGTAGTAGTAGTGTAGTGTAGTGTAGTGTAGTGTAGTGTAGTGTATAGTAGTGTAGTGTATAGTAGTGTAGTGTATAGTAGTGTAGTGTATAGTAGTGTAGTGTAGTGTATAGTAGTGTAGTGTATAGTAGTGTAGTGTATAGTAGTGTAGTGTATATAGTAGTGTAGTGTATAGTAGTGTAGTGTAGTGTGTAGTAGTAGTGTAGTGTATAGTAGTGTAGTGTAGTGTATAGTAGTGTAGTGTATAGTGTAGTGTATAGTAGTGTAGTGTATAGTAGTGTAGTGTAGTGTATAGTAGTGTAGTGTATAGTAGTGTAGTGTAGTGTATAGTAGTGTAGTGTATAGTAGTGTAGTGTAGTGTAGTGTATAGTAGTGTAGTGTATAGTAGTGTAGTGTAGTGTAGTGTATAGTAGTGTAGTGTAGTGTATAGTAGTGTAGTGTAGTGTATAGTAGTGTAGTGTAGTGTATAGTAGTGTAGTGTATAGTAGTGTAGTGTAGTGTAGTGTATAGTAGTGTATAGTAGTGTAGTGTAGTAGTAGTGTAGTGTATAGTAGTGTAGTGTATAGTAGTGTAGTGTATAGTAGTGTAGTGTAGTGTATAGTAGTGTAGTGTATAGTAGTGTAGTGTATAGTAGTGTAGTGTAGTGTATAGTAGTGTAGTGTAGTGTGTAGTGTATAGTAGTGTAGTGTATAGTAGTGTGTAGTGTATATAGTGTAGTGTAGTGTATAGTAGTGTAGTGTATAGTAGTGTAGTGTATAGTAGTGTAGTGTAGTAGTGTAGTGTATAGTAGTATAGTGTATAGTAGTGTAGTGTAGTAGTGTAGTGTATAGTAGTGTAGTGTATAGTAGTGTAGTGTGTAGTGTATAGTAGTGTAGTGTATAGTAGTGTAGTGTAGTGTATAGTAGTGTAGTGTAGTGTATAGTAGTGTAGTGTATAGTAGTGTAGTGTATAGTAGTGTAGTGTAGTAGTAGTGTATAGTAGTAGTGTAGTGTATAGTAGTGTAGTGTATAGTAGTATAGTAGTGTAGTGTATAGTAGTGTAGTGTAGTGTATAGTAGTGTAGTGTATATAGTAGTGTAGTGTATAGTAGTGTAGTGTATAGTAGTGTAGTGTATAGTGTAGTGTAGTGTATAGTAGTGTAGTGTATATAGTGTAGTGTATAGTAGTGTATAGTAGTGTAGTGTATAGTAGTGTAGTGTATAGTAGTGTAGTGTATAGTAGTGTAGTGTATAGTAGTGTAGTGTATAGTAGTGTAGTGTATAGTAGTGTAGTGTATAGTAGTGTAGTAGTAGTGTAGTGTATAGTAGTGTAGTGTATAGTAGTGTGTAGTGTATAGTAGTGTAGTGTATAGTAGTGTAGTGTATAGTAGTGTAGTAGTGTATAATAGTGTAGTGTAGTGTATAGTAGTGTAGTGTAGTAGTAGTGTATAGTAGTGTAGTGTATAGTAGTGTAGTGTATAGTGTAGTGTAGTGTATAGTAGTGTATAGTAGTGTAGTGTATAGTAGTGTAGTGTATAGTAGTGTATAGTAGTGTAGTGTATAGTAGTGTAGTGTAGTGTAGTAGTGTAGTGTGTATAGTAGTGTAGTGTATAGTAGTGTAGTGTATAGTAGTGTAGTGTAGTGTAGTGTAGTGTAGTGTAGTGTAGTGTATAGTAGTGTAGTGTATAGTAGTGTAGTGTATATAGTAGTGTAGTGTATAGTAGTGTAGTGTAGTGTATAGTAGTGTAGTGTATATAGTAGTGTAGTGTAGTGTATAGTAGTGTAGTGTATAGTAGTGTAGTGTAGTAGTGTAGTGTAGTGTAGTGTAGTGTATAGTAGTGTAGTGTAGTGTATAGTAGTGTAGTGTATAGTAGTGTAGTGTATAGTAGTGTAGTGTAGTGTAGTGTATAGTAGTGTAGTGTATAGTAGTGTAGTGTATAGTAGTGTAGTGTAGTGTATAGTAGTGTAGTGTATAGTAGTGTAGTGTATAGTAGTGTATAGTAGTGTAGTGTATAGTAGTGTAGTGTAGTGTGTAGTGTAGTGTATAGTAGTGTAGTGTATAGTAGTGTAGTGTATGTAGTGTAGTGTATAGTAGTGTAGTGTATGTAGTGTAGTGTATAGTAGTGTAGTGTAGTGTAGTGTATAGTAGTGTAGTGTATAGTAGTGTAGTGTATAGTAGTGTAGTGTAGTGTATAGTAGTGTAGTGTAGTGTGTAGTGTATAGTAGTGTAGTGTATAGTAGTGTAGTGTATAGTAGTGTAGTGTAGTGTATAGTAGTGTAGTGTATAGTAGTGTAGTGTATAGTAGTGTAGTGTATAGTAGTGTAGTGTAGTGTATAGTAGTGTAGTGTATAGTAGTAGTGTAGTGTAGTGTATAGTAGTGTAGTGTATAGTAGTGTAGTGTAGTGTAGTGTAGTGTAGTGTATAGTAGTGTAGTGTAGTGTAGTGTAGTGTAGTGTAGTGTAGTGTAGTGTATAGTAGTGTAGTGTAGTGTATAGTAGTGTAGTGTAGTGTATAGTGTATAGTAGTGTAGTGTATAGTAGTGTAGTGTAGTGTATAGTAGTGTAGTGTATAGTAGTGTAGTGTATAGTGTATAGTAGTGTATAGTAGTGTAGTGTATAGTAGTGTAGTGTATAGTAGTGTAGTGTATGTAGTGTAGTGTATAGTAGTGTAGTGTATAGTAGTGTAGTGTAGTGTAGTGTAGTGTAGTGTAGTGTAGTGTAGTGTATAGTAGTGTAGTGTAGTGTATAGTAGTGTAGTGTATAGTAGTGTAGTGTAGTGTAGTGTATAGTAGTGTATAGTAGTGTAGTGTATAGTAGTGTAGTGTATAGTAGTGTAGTGTATAGTAGTGTAGTGTAGTGTATAGTAGTGTAGTGTATAGTAGTGTAGTGTATAGTAGTGTAGTGTAGTGTATAGTAGTGTAGTAGTGTAGTGTATAGTAGTGTAGTGTATAGTAGTGTAGTGTAGTGTATAGTAGTGTAGTGTATAATAGTGTAGTGTAGTGTATAGTAGTGTAGTGTAGTGTAGTGTATAGTAGTGTAGTGTATAGTAGTGTAGTGTATATAGTGTAGTGTAGTGTATAGTAGTGTAGTGTATAGTAGTGTAGTGTATAGTAGTGTAGTGTATAGTAGTGTAGTGTATAGTAGTGTAGTGTATAGTAGTGTAGTGTATAGTAGTGTAGTGTATAGTAGTGTGTAGTGTATAGTAGTGTAGTGTATAGTAGTGTAGTGTATAGTAGTGTAGTGTATAATAGTGTAGTGTAGTGTATAGTAGTGTAGTGTATAGTAGTGTAGTGTAGTGTAGTGTATAGTAGTGTAGTGTATAGTAGTGTAGTGTATAGTAGTGTATAGTAGTGTAGTGTATAGTAGTGTAGTGTAGTGTATAGTAGTGTAGTGTATAGTAGTGTAGTGTAGTGTATAGTAGTGTAGTGTATAGTAGTGTAGTGTGTAGTGTATAGTAGTGTAGTGTAGTAGTGTAGTGTATAGTAGTGTAGTGTATAGTAGTGTAGTGTAGTGTATAGTAGTGTAGTGTATAGTAGTGTAGTGTATAGTAGTGTAGTGTAGTGTATAGTAGTGTAGTGTATAGTAGTGTAGTGTATAGTAGTGTAGTGTGTAGTGTAGTGTATAGTAGTGTAGTGTATAGTAGTGTAGTGTGTAGTGTATAGTAGTGTAGTGTATAGTAGTGTAGTGTAGTGTATAGTAGTGTAGTGTAGTGTAGTGTAGTGTATGTATGTAGTGTAGTGTATAGTAGTGTAGTGTATAGTAGTGTAGTGTAGTGTATAGTAGTGTAGTGTATAGTAGTGTAGTGTAGTGTATAGTAGTGTAGTGTAGTAGTAGTGTATAGTAGTGTAGTGTATAGTAGTGTAGTGTATAGTAGTGTAGTGTATAGTAGTGTAGTGTATAGTAGTGTAGTGTATAGTAGTGTAGTGTAGTGTATAGTAGTGTAGTGTATAGTAGTGTAGTGTAGTGTATAGTAGTGTAGTGTAGTGTATAGTAGTGTGTGTAGTGTAGTGTATAGTAGTGTAGTGTATAGTAGTGTATAGTAGTGTAGTGTAGTGTATAGTAGTGTAGTGTATAGTAGTGTAGTGTATAGTAGTGTAGTGTATAGTAGTGTAGTGTAGTGTATAGTAGTGTAGTGTATAGTAGTGTAGTGTAGTGTAGTGTATAGTAGTGTAGTGTATAGTAGTGTAGTGTAGTGTATAGTAGTGTAGTGTATAGTAGTGTAGTGTATAGTAGTGTAGTGTATAGTAGTGTAGTGTATAATAGTGTAGTGTAGTGTATAGTAGTGTAGTGTATAGTAGTGTAGTGTATAGTAGTGTAGTGTATAGTAGTGTATAGTAGTGTAGTGTATAGTAGTGTAGTGTATAGTAGTGTGTAGTGTATAGTAGTGTAGTGTATAGTAGTGTAGTGTATAGTAGTGTAGTGTATAATAGTGTAGTGTAGTGTATAGTAGTGTAGTGTATAGTAGTGTAGTGTAGTGTAGTGTATAGTAGTGTAGTGTATAGTAGTGTAGTGTATAGTAGTGTAGTGTGTATAGTAGTGTAGTGTAGTGTAGTGTATAGTAGTGTAGTGTATAGTAGTGTAGTGTATAGTAGTGTAGTGTATAGTAGTGTAGTGTAGTGTAGTGTATAGTAGTGTAGTGTATAGTAGTGTAGTGTATAGTAGTGTAGTGTAGTGTATAGTAGTGTAGTGTATAGTAGTGTAGTGTATAGTAGTGTAGTGTAGTGTATAGTAGTGTATAGTAGTGTAGTGTATAGTAGTGTAGTGTATAGTAGTGTAGTGTATAGTAGTGTAGTGTAGTGTATAGTAGTGTAGCTTATAGTAGTGTAGTGTATAGTATAGTAGTGTAGTGTATAGTAGTGTAGTGTATAGTAGTGTAGTGTATAGTAGTGTATAATAGTGTAGTGTAGTGTATAGTAGTGTAGTGTATAGTAGTGTAGTGTATAGTAGTGTAGTGTATAGTAGTGTAGTGTATAGTAGTGTATAGTAGTGTAGTGCATAGTAGTGTAGTGTATAGTAGTGTGTAGTGTATAGTAGTGTAGTGTATAGTAGTGTAGTGTATAGTAGTGTAGTGTATAATAGTGTAGTGTAGTGTATAGTAGTGTAGTGTATAGTAGTGTAGTGTAGTGTAGTGTATAGTAGTGTAGTGTATAGTAGTGTAGTGTATAGTAGTGTAGTGTATAGTAGTGTATAGTAGTGTAGTGTATAGTAGTGTAGTGTAGTGTATAGTAGTGTAGCGTATAGTAGTGTAGTGTAGTGTAGTGTATAGTAGTGTAGTGTATAGTAGTGTAGTGTATAGTAGTGTAGTGTATAGTAGTGTAGTGTAGTGTATAGTAGTGTAGTGTATAGTAGTGTAGTGTATAGTAGTGTAGTGTATAGTAGTGTAGTGTAGTGTATAGTAGTGTAGTGTATAGTAGTGTAGTGTATAGTAGTGTAGTGTAGTGTATAGTAGTGTAGTGTATAGTAGTGTAGTGTAGTGTATAGTAGTGTAGTGTGTAGTAGTGTAGTGTAGTGTATAGTAGTGTAGTGTAGTGTATAGTAGTGTAGTGTATAGTAGTGTAGTGTAGTGTATAGTAGTGTAGTGTATAGTAGTGTAGTGTAGTGTATAGTAGTGTAGTGTATAGTAGTGTAGTGTATAGTAGTGTAGTGTAGTGTATAGTAGTGTAGTGTAGTGTATAGTAGTGTAGTGTATAGTAGTGTAGTGTATAGTAGTGTAGTGTATAATAGTGTAGTGTGTAGTGTAGTGTATAGTAGTGTAGTGTATAGTAGTGTAGTGTATAGTAGTGTAGTGTATAGTAGTGTAGTGTAGTGTGTAGTGTAGTGTAGTGTATAGTAGTGTAGTGTATAGTAGTGTAGTGTATAGTAGTGTAGTGTATAGTAGTGTAGTGTATAGTAGTGTAGTGTAGTGTATAGTAGTGTAGTGTATAGTAGTGTAGTGTATAGTAGTGTAGTGTAGTGTATAGTAGTGTAGTGTGTATAGTAGTGTAGTGTAGTGTATAGTAGTGTAGTGTATAGTAGTGTAGTGTAGTGTATAGTAGTGTAGTGTATAGTAGTGTAGTGTAGTGTATAGTAGTGTAGTGTATAGTAGTGTAGTGTAGTGTATAGTAGTGTAGTGTAGTGTATAGTAGTGTAGTGTATAGTAGTGTAGTGTAGTGTATAGTAGTGTAGTGTATAGTAGTGTAGTGTATAGTAGTGTAGTGTATAGTAGTGTAGTGTAGTGTATAGCAGTGTAGTGTATAGCAGTGTAGTGTATAGTAGTGTAGTGTATAGTAGTGTAGTGTATAGTAGTGTAGTGTATAGTAGTGTAGTGTAATGCCGGTGTAGAAGCACTTTGTGCTGAATTGGTGGATGAGAATGTAATGCATTTGAGTGTCTACGTCTGGTGTGTACGTGTGTGTGAGAAATTGTGCATGTGTGTGTGTTTGAGGTGTGTGTGTGTATGTCAGTAATATTAGACATGGCTGTGGAAAGACTGAGCTTTTTTTGCCTAAAGAATGGAACAGGAGTGTGTTCTGTTTGGTTAAATAATGGAACAGGAGTGTGTTCTGTTTGGTTAAAGAATGGAACAGGAGTGTGTTCTGTTTGGTTAAAGAATGGAACAGGAGTGTGTTCTGTTTGGTTAAATAATGGAACAGGGGTGTGTTCTGTTTGGTTAAAGAATGGAACAGGAATGTGTTTTGTTTGGTTAAAGAATGGAACAGGAGTGTGTTCTGTTTGGTTAAAGAATGGAACAGGAGTGTGTTCTGTTTGGTTAAATAATGGAACAGGGGTGTGTTCTGTTTGGTTAAAGAATGGAACAGGAGTGTGTTCTGTTTGGTTAAATAATGGAACAGGAGTGTGTTCTGTTTGGTTAAAGAATGGAACAGGAGTGTGTTCTGTTTGGTTAAATAATGGAACAGGAGTGTGTTTTGTTTGGTTAAAGAATGGAACAGGAGTGTGTTCTGTTTGTTTAAAGAATGGAACAGGAGTGTGTTCTGTTTGTTAAAGAATGGAACAGGAGTGTGTTCTGTTTGGTTACAGAATGGAACAGGAGTGTGTTCTGTTTGGTTACAGAATGGAACAGGAGTGTGTTCTGTTTGGTTAAAGAATGGAACAGGAGTGTGTTTTGTTTGGTTAAAGAATGGAACAGGAGTGTGTTCTGTTTGGTTAAAGAATGGAACAGGAGTGTGTTCTGTTTGTTAAAGAATGGAACAGGAGTGTGTTCTGTTTGGTTACAGAATGGAACAGGAGTGTGTTCTGTTTGGTTACAGAATGGAACAGGAGTGTGTTCTGTTTGGTTAAAGAATGGAACAGGAGTGTGTTCTGTTTGTTAAAGAATGGAACAGGAGTGTGTTCTGTTTGGTTACAGAATGGAACAGGAGTGTGTTCTGTTTGTTAAAGAATGGAACAGGAGTGTGTTCTGTTTGGTTAAAGAATGGAACAGGAGTGTGTTCTAAGGAGCCTGTAGAAAAGAGGAAGCCGGGGGTGTGACCATATGGCAATCATTAGATCCCTGGAGATCTGGGACAACCAGCCCATTCTCTCTTTCCTCTCTCTCTCTCTCTCTCTCTCTCTCTCTCTCTCTCTCTCTCTCCCTCGCTCTCCCCCCCTATCTCTCTCTCACTCTCTCCCCTCTCTCTCTCTCTCACACACACACACACACACACACACACACACACACACACACATAGAGTAACCATTGATCTACCAACTCAAATGGGATTGAGATATCACCATTGGATTTTAGTGTCCATACTTACTGAGAGAGAGATTGAGAGAGAGAGAGAGAGAGAGAGAGAGAGAGAGAGAGAGAGAGAGAGAGAGAGAGAGAGAGACACAGAGAGAGACACAGAGACACAGAGACACAGAGAGAGACAGAGACAGAGACAGAGACAGAGACAGAGACAGAGACAGAGACAGAGACAGAGAGAGAGACAGAGACAGAGACAGAGACAGAGACAGACAGACAGAGACAGACAGAGACACAGAGACACAGACAGAGACAGACAGAGACAGAGACAGAGACAGACAGACAGAGACAGAGAGACAGACAGAGACAGAGACAGAGACAGAGACAGAGACAGAGACAGAGAGACAGAGACAGAGACAGAGACAGAGACAGAGACAGAGACAGAGACAGAGACAGAGAGACAGAGACAGAGACAGAGACAGAGACAGAGACAGAGACAGAGACAGAGACAGAGACAGAGACAGAGAGAGAGAGTCTTGTCATGATTGGCTGTGGTTAGGATTGGCCAGCAGCTGGGTTACATATAATAAAACACATTAACGATAGTACATGAATGCATAATTAAGTTATCAAATACTATAATATGAATAAATTGCAATATATACCAACAAGATAGCAATTTGAATGTTAAACGTGGGATAGAGTAACATGTGGTGTTGTAGTCCAGCGCTCGATCAGGATTAAAATGGAAGTGGTTGTATAGTGTAGCATATAGACTACCACAGTATATTTAACATCTGGGGAAAGAATCGAACGATAGATAAAGCTCCCGAAAGCTAGTTGGCTTTCCAGTAGTATTAACGAATAATATGGCATCAATTTGCATTAAAAAAAAAAAACTATAGGTTGTTAACTGTGACATGTCATTTACCAACATGTAGTAACCAATTTAACCAATATGTTTTCTATTTTAGACCAAATAGACAGATTTCACAAAGACACTTAAGGTTGGAACCAAAAACAAATGTCCATTGACCTGGTGTTTCCACCGGTCTAATGTCCATTGCTGGTGTTTCTTGTCCCAAGCAAGTCTCTTCTTCTTATTGCTGTCCTTTAGTCGTGGGTTCTTTGCAGCAATTCGACCATTTGGTTACTACATGATGCCAAGAGTGTGCAAAGTTGTCATCAAGACAAAGGGTGGCTACTTTGAAGAATCTCAAATATAAAATATATTTTGATTTGTTTAACACTGTTTTGGTTACTACATTATTCCATATGTGTTATTTCACAGTTTTGACTATTATTATTATTCTACAATGTAGAAAATAGTAAAAATAAAGAAAATCCCTGGAATGAGTAGGTGTGTCCAAACTTTTGACTGGTACTGTATGTATACTATAATTGATGTGTATATAGATGTATATATAGTTTAATTGATGTGTCTATAGATATATATAGTGTAATTGATGTGTCTATAGATGTGTATATAGTTTAATATATGTGTATATAGATGTATATATAGTGTAATTGATGTGTCTATAGATATATATAGTGTAATTGATGTGTCTATAGATGTGTATATAGTTTAATATATGTGTATATAGATGTATATATAGTTTAATATATGTGTATATAGATGTATATATAGTGTAATTGATGTGTATATAGATATATATAGTGTAATTGATGTGTCTATAGATATATATAGTTTAATATATGTGTATATAGATGTATATATAGTGTAATTGATGTGTATATAGATATATATAGTGTAATTGATGTGTATATAGATATATATAGTGTAATTGATGTGTATATAGATGTATATATAGTTTAATATATGTGTATGTAGATATATATAGTGTAATTGATGTGGATATAGATATGTATTGATGTGTATATAGATGTATATATAGTTTAATATATGACCCTGGCTAAATGTAATTGATGTGTCTCAGCATGACTCCCTGACTAAATGAAGATTCAATAAAAATAAATAATGAAAACTGAATTGATGAATCAAAATGTCTGTTTGACTCGGACTATTAGCATTCCCTGGCTAAAAATGTCTACAAAAATAAAACACGTCTCAGCATGACTTTTTTTTGGTTCAGCATGACTCCTGAATGACCGTGGTCTTGTTTTGTTTCCTTCTTCAGCGCGAGAACACTTGTGTCCTCACGTTTTCATTGACGCACCACTTTCCTGGGTTGTTATGGAGAGTTTCATCTGAGCGCTTGGTGGGTGCTCTCACCCGTCTGAGTTCATGAAGGACTCTAATACAGGGGGGAGATCATCTTGCCTGTTTTTTAATTTGATTTTTTACTCGACCAGAGAGTTTGCTTGAGGGCTTATCACCTCCCTTCACCTCCATGCCTCAGACTGGGGGAATTCTGAACAGGACAGTAGCACAACGTTTGACATTCACATTTAGCCTTTAATCAACAACAACAACAACAACAACTCTGACAAACCTACACAGTAGCTGCCAACTGCCTCAGGAAGTGGGGGTTCAATTCCCACTTCTACCTGTCCAACTTCCACTCCTTCTCTGTCTCTTCTGGGGGTTCAATTCCCACTTCTACCTGTCCAACTTCCACTCCTTCTCTGTCTCTTCTGGGGGTTCTATTCCCACTTCTACCTGTCCAACTTCCACTCCTTCTCTGTCTCTTCTGGGGGTTCTATTCTCCCACTTCTACCTGTCCAACTTCCACTCCTTCTCTGTCTCTTCTGGGGTTCAATTCCACTGACTCCCTGGCTACCTGTCCAACTTCCACTCCTTCTCTGTCTCTTCTGGGGGTTCAATTCCCACTTCTACCTGTCCAACTTCCACTCCTTCTCTGTCTCTTCTGGGGTTCATGACTCCCTGGCCACTTCTACCTGTCCAACTTCCACTCCTTCTCTGTCTCTTCTGGGGTTCAATTCCCACTTCTACCTGTCCAACTTCCACTCCGTGGTTCTCTGTCTCTTCTGGGGGTTCAATTCCCACTTCTACCTGTCCAACTTCCACTCCTTCTCTGTCTCTTCTGGGGTTCACGTTTTCCCACTTCTACCTGTCCAACTTCACTCCGTGGTCTCTGTCTCTTCTGGGGGTTCAATTCCCACTTCTCACCTGACTCCAACTTCCACTCCTTCTCTGTCTCTTCTGGGGGTTCAATTCCCACTTCTACCTGTCCAACTTCCACTCCTTCTCTGTCTCTTCTGGGGTTCAATTCCCACTTCTACCTGTCCAACTTCCACTCCTTCTCTGTCTCTTCTGGGGTTCAATTCCCGGGTTCTTCTACCTGTCCAACTTCCACTCCTTCTCTGTCTCTTCTGGGGTTCAATTCCCACTTCTACCTGTCCAACATTTTCCACGCTCTCCTTCTCTGTCTCTTCTGGGGTTCAATTCCCACTTCTACCTGTCCAACTTCCACTCCTTCTCTGTCTCTTCTGGGGTTCAATTCCCACTTCTACCTGTCCAACTTCCACTCCTTCTCTGTCTCTTCTGGGGTTCTATTCCCACTTCTACCTACTTCCTGTCTCTTCTGGGGTTCTATTCCACTACCTGTCAACTTCTCCTTCTCTGTCTCTTCTGGGGTTCTATTCCCACTTCTACCTGTCCAACTTCCACTCCTTCTCTGTCTCTTCTGGGGGTTCAATTCCCACTTCTACCTGTCCAACTTCCACTCCTTCTCTGTCTCTTCTGGGGTTCAATTCCCACTTCTACCTGTCCAACTTCCACTCCTTCTCTGTCTCTTCTGGGGTTCAATTCCCACTTCTACCTGTCCAACTTCCACTCCTTCTCTGTCTCTTCTGGGGTTCAATTCCCACTTCTACCTGTCCAACTTCCACTCCTTCTCTGTCTCTTCTGGGGTTCAATTCCCACTTCTACCTGTCCAACTTCCACTCCTTCTCTGTCTCTTCTGGGGGTTCAATTCCCACTTCTACCTGTCCAACTTCCACTCCTTCTCTGTCTCTTCTGGGGTTCAATTCCCACTTCTACCTGTCCAACTTCCACTCCTTCTCTGTCTCTTCTGGGGTTCAATTCCCACTTCTACCTGTCCAACTTCCACTCCTTCTCTGTCTCTTCTGGGGTTCAATTCCCACTTCTACCTGTCCAACTTCCACTCCTTCTCTGTCTCTTCTGGGGTTCAATTCCCACTTCTACCTGTCCAACTTCCACTCCTTCTCTGTCTCTTCTGGGGTTCAATTCCCACTTCTACCTGTCCAACTTCCACTCCTTCTCTGTCTCTTCTGGGGTTCAATTCCCACTTCTACCTGTCCAACTTCCACTCCTTCTCTGTCTCTTCTGGGGGTTCAATTCCCACTTCTACCTGTCCAACTTCCACTCCTTCTCTGTCTCTTCTGGGGTTCAATTCCCACTTCTACCTGTCCAACTTCCACTCCTTCTCTGTCTCTTCTGGGGGTTCAATTCCCACTTCTACCTGTCCAACTTCCACTCCTTCTCTGTCTCTTCTGGGGGTTCAATTCCCACTTCTACCTGTCCAACTTCCACTCCTTCTCTGTCTCTTCTGGGGGTTCAATTCCCACTTCTACCTGTCCAACTTCCACTCCTTCTCTGTCTCTTCTGGGGGTTCAATTCCCACTTCTACCTGTCCAACTTCCACTCCTTCTCTGTCTCTTCTGGGGTTCAATTCCCACTTCTACCTGTCCAACTTCCACTCCTTCTCTGTCTCTTCTGGGGTTCAATTCCCACTTCTACCTGTCCAACTTCCACTCCTTCTCTGTCTCTTCTGGGGTTCAATTCCCACTTCTACCTGTCCAACTTCCACTCCTTCTCTGTCTCTTCTGGGGTTCAATTCCCACTTCTACCTGTCCAACTTCCACTCCTTCTCTGTCTCTTCTGGGGTTCAATTCCCACTTCTACCTGTCCAACTTCCACTCCTTCTCTGTCTCTTCTGGGGTTCAATTCCCACTTCTACCTGTCCAACTTCCACTCCTTCTCTGTCTCTTCTGGGGTTCAATTCCCACTTCTACCTGTCCAACTTCCACTCCTTCTCTGTCTCTTCTGGGGGTTCAATTCCCACTTCTACCTGTCCAACTTCCACTCCTTCTCTGTCTCTTCTGGGGGTTCAATTCCCACTTCTACCTGTCCAACTTCCACTCCTTCTCTGTCTCTTCTGGGGGTTCAATTCCCACTTCTACCTGTCCAACTTCCACTCCTTCTCTGTCTCTTCTGGGGGTTCAATTCCCACTTCTACCTGTCCAACTTCCTTCCTTCTCTGTCTCTTCTGGGGTTCTATTCCCACTTCTACCTGTCCAACTTCCACTCCTTCTCTGTCTCTTCTGGGGGTTCAATTCCCACTTCTACCTGTCCAACTTCCACTCCTTCTCTGTCTCTTCTGGGGGTTCTATTCCCACTTCTACCTGTCCAACTTCCACTCCTTCTCTGTCTCTTCTGGGGGTTCTATTCCCACTTCTACCTGTCCAACTTCCACTCCTTCTCTGTCTCTTCTGGGGTTCAATTCCCACTTCTACCTGTCCAACTTCCACTCCTTCTCTGTCTCTTCTGGGGGTTCAATTCCCACTTCTACCTGTCCAACTTCCACTCCTTCTCTGTCTCTTCTGGGGTTCAATTCCCACTTCTACCTGTCCAACTTCCACTCCTTCTCTGTCTCTTCTGGGGTTCAATTCCCACTTCTACCTGTCCAACTTCCACTCCTTCTCTGTCTCTTCTGGGGTTCAATTCCCAATTCTACCTTCCCACTCCTTCTCTGTCTCTTCTGGGGTTACCTGTACCCAACTTCCACTCCTTCTCTGTCTCTTCTGGGGTTCAATTCCCACTTCTACCTGTCCAACTTCCACTCCTTCTCTGTCTCTTCTGGGGGTTCAATTCCCACTTCTACCTGTCCAACTTCCACTCCTTCTCTGTCTCTTCTGGGGGTTCTATTCCCACTTCTACCTGTCCAACTTCCACTCCTTCTCTGTCTCTTCTGGGGGTTCTATTCCCACTTCTACCTGTCCAACTTCCACTCCTTCTCTGTCTCTTCTGGGGGTTCAATTCCCACTTCTACCTGTCCAACTTCCACTCCTTCTCTGTCTCTTCTGGGGGTTCAATTCCCACTTCTACCTGTCCAACTTCCACTCCTTATCTGTCTCTTCTGGGGTTCAATTCCCACTTCTACCTGTCCAACTTCCACTCCTTCTCTGTCTCTTCTGGGGTTCAATTCCCACTTCTACCTGTCCAACTTCCACTCCTTCTCTGTCTCTTCTGGGGTTCAATTCCCACTTCTACCTGTCCAACTTCCACTCCTTCTCTGTCTCTTCTGGGGTTCAATTCCCACTTCTACCTGTCCAACTTCCACTCCTTCTCTGTCTCTTCTGGGGTTCTATTCCCACTTCTACCTGTCCAACTTCCACTCCTTCTCTGTCTCTTCTGGGGTTCTATTCCCACTTCTACCTGTCCAACTTCCACTCCTTCTCTGTCTCTTCTGGGGTTCAATTCCCACTTCTACCTGTCCAACTTCCACTCCTTCTCTGTCTCTTCTGGGGGTTCAATTCCCACTTCTACCTGTCCAACTTCCACTCCTTCTCTGTCTCTTCTGGGGGTTCTATTCCCACTTCTACCTGTCCAACTTCCACTCCTTCTCTGTCTCTTCTGGGGGTTCAATTCCCACTTCTACCTGTCCAACTTCCACTCCTTCTCTGTCTCTTCTGGGGGTTCAATTCCCACTTCTACCTGTCCAACTTCCACTCCTTCTCTGTCTCTTCTGGGGGTTCAATTCCCACTTCTACCTGTCCAACTTCCACTCCTTCTCTGTCTCTTCTGGTTTGAAATCTGTCTAAACAAAGCAAAGAAAAAATGAAGGTGGAATTTTACTGAACTTTACTAAATGTTTCTAAACATTCTAGTTCTGATAGTTCTAAACATTATTTTTCTGATTGTTCTAAACATTCTAGTTCTGATAGTTCTAAACATTATTTTTCTGATTGTTCTAAACATTCTAGTTCTGATAGTTCTAAACATTATTTTTCTGATTGTTCTAAACATTCTAGTTCTGATAGTTCTAAACATTCTAGTTCTGATAGTTCTAAATGTTATACTTCTGATAGTTCTAAACATTCTAGATCTGATAGTTTTAAACATTCTAGTTCTGATATTTCTAAACGTTCTAGTTCTGATAGTTCTAAACATTCTAGTTCTGATAGTTCTTGATCTGATAGTTCTAAACATTCTAGTTCTGATAGTTCTAAACATTATTTTTCTGATTGTTCTAAACATTCTAGATCTGATAGTTCTAAACATTCTAGTTCTGATAGTTCTAAATGTTATACTTCTGATAGTTCTAAACATTCTAGATCTGATAGTTTTAAACATTCTAGTTCTGATATTTCTAAATGTTATACTTCTGATTGTTCTAAACATTCTAGTTCTGATAGTTCTAAACATTCTAGTTCTGATAGTTCTAAATGTTATACTTCTGATAGTTCTAAACATTCTAGATCTGATAGTTTTAAACATTCTAGTTCTGATATTTCTAAATGTTATACTTCTGATAGTTCTAAACATTCTAGTTCTGATAGTTCTAAACATTCTAGTTCTGATAGTTCTAAATGTTATACTTCTGATAGTTCTAAACATTCTAGATCTGATAGTTTTAAACATTCTAGTTCTGATATTTCTAAACCTTCTAGTTCTGATAGTTCTAAACATTCTAGTTCTGATAGTTCTTGATCTGATAGTTCTAAACATTGTAGTTCTGATATTTCTAAACGTTCTAGTTCTGATAGTTCTAAACATTGTAGTTCTGATAGTTCTTGATCTGATAGTTCTAAACATTCTAGTTCTGATAGTTCTAAACATTCTAGTTCTGATAGTTCATAACATTCTAGTTCTGATAGTTCTAAACATTATTTTTCTGATTGTTCTAAACATTCTAGTTCTGATAGTTCTAAATGTTATACTTCTGATAGTTCTAAACATTCTAGTTCTGATAGTTCTAAACATTCTAGTTCTGATAGTTCATAACATTCTAGATCTGATAGTTTTAAACATTCTAGTTCTGATATTTCTAAACGTTCTAGTTCTGATAGTTCTAAACATTCTAGTTCTGATAGTTCTTGATCTGATAGTTCTAAACATTCTAGTTCTGATATTTCTAAACGTTCTAGTTCTGATAGTTCTAAACATTCTAGTTCTGATAGTTCTTGATCTGATAGTTCTAAACATTCTAGTTCTGATAGTTCTAAACATTCTAGTTCTGATAGTTCTAAACATTCTAGTTCTGATAGTTCATAACATTCTAGTTCTGATAGTTCTAAACATTCTAGTGCTGATAGTTCTAAACATTCTAGTTCTGATAGTTCATAACATTCTAGATCTGATAGTTTTAAACATTCTAGTTCTGATAGATCTAAACTTTCTAGTTCTGATAGTTCTAAAAGCTCTAGATCTGATAGTTCTCATTCTGATAGTTCTAAACATTCTAGTGCTGATAGTTCTAAACATTCTAGTTCCGATAGTTCATAACATTCTAGATCTGATAGTTTTAAACATTCTAGTTCTGATAGTTCTAAACATTCTAGTTCTGATAGTTCTAAACATTCTAGTTTTAATAGTTCTAAACATTCTAGGTCTGATAGTTCTAAACATTCTAGTTCTGATAGTTCTTGATCTGATAGTTTTAAACATTCTAGTTCTGATAGATCTAAACTTTCTAGTTCTGATAGTTCTAAAAGCTCTAGATCTGATAGTTCTCATTCTGATAGTTCTAAACATTCTAGTGCTGATAGTTCTAAACATTCTAGTTCTGATAGTTCATAACATTCTAGATCTGATAGTTTTAAACATTCTAGTTCTGATAGTTCTAAACATTCTAGTTTTAATAGTTCTAAACATTCTAGGTCTGATAGTTCTAAACATTTACATTTACATTTAAGTCATTTAGCAGACGCTCTTATCCAGAGCGACTTAGTTCTGATAGTTCTAAATGTTCTAGTTTTAAACATTCTAGTTCTGATAGTTCTAAACATTCTAGTTCTGATAGTTCTAAACATTCTAGTTTTAAACATTCTAGTTCTGATAGTTTTCATTCTGATAATTCTAAACATTCTAGTTCTGATAGTTCGAAACATTCTAGTTTTGATAGTTCTAAAGGTTCTAGATCTGATAGTTCTCATTCTGATAGTTCTAAATATTGTAGTTCTGAAAGCTCTAAACATTCTAGTTCTGATAGTTCTAAACATTCTAGATCTGATAGTTCTAAATGTTCTAGTTCTAAACATTCTAGATCTGATAGATTTAAAAATTATAGTTCTGAACATTCTAGTTCTAAGCGTTCTATATCTGACAGATCTAAACATTCTAGTTCTGATAGTTCTAAACATTCTAGTTTTGATAGTTCTAAACATCCTAGTTCTAAGCGTTCTATATCTGACAGATCTAAACATTCTAGTTCTGATAGTTCTAAACGTTCTAGTTCTGATAGTTCTAAACATTCTAGTTCTGATAGTTCTAAACATTCTAGTTCTGATAGTTCTAAACATTCTAGTTCTGATAGTTCTAAACATTCTAGTTCTGATAGTTCTAAACGTTCTAGTTCTGATAGTTCTAAACGTTCTAGTTCTGATAGTTCTAAACATTCTAGTTCTGATAGTTCATAACATTCTAGATCTGATAGTTCATAACATTCTAGATCTGATAGTTCATAGCATTCTAGTTCTGATAGTTCATAGCATTCTAGTTCTGATAGTTCTAAACGTTCTAGTTCTGATAGTTCTAAACATTCTAGTTCTGATAGTTCTTGATCTGATAGTTTTAAACATTCTAGTTCTGATAGTTCTAAACGTTATAGTTTTAAACATTCTAGTTCTGATAGTTTTCATTCTGATAATTCTAAACATTCTAGGTCTGATAGTTCTAAACATTCTAGTTCTGATAGTTTTAAACATTCTAGTTCTGATAGTTCTAAACATTCTAGTTTTAATAGTTCTAAACATTCTAGGTCTGATAGTTTTAAACATTCTAGTTCTGATAGTTCTAAATGTTCTAGTTTTAAACATTCTAGTTCTGATAGTTTTCATTCTGATAATTCTAAACATTGTAGTTCTGATAGTTCGAAACATTCTAGTTCTGAAAGCTCTAAACATTCTAGTTCTGATAGTTCTAAACATTCTAGTTCTGATAGTTCTAAATGTTCTAGTTCTGATCGTTCTAAATGTTCTAGTTCTGAAAGCTCTAAACATTCTAGTTCTGATAGTTCTAAACATTCTAGATCTGATAGTTCTAAATGTTCTAGTTCTAAACATTCTAGATCTGATAGTTTAAAAAAATTATAGTTCTGATAGTTCTAAACATTCTAGTTCTAAGCGTTCTATATCTGACAGATCTAAACATTCTAGTTCTGATAGTTCTAAATGTTCTAGTTCTGATAGTTCTAAATGTTCTAGTTCTAAACATTCTAGATCTGATAGTTTTCATTCTGATAGTTCTAAACATTCTAGTTCTGATGGTTCTAAACATTCTAGTTCTGATAGCTCTAAACATTCTAGTTCTGATAGTTTTAAACATTCTAGTTCTGATAGTTCTAAACATTCTAGTTTTAATAGTTCTAAACATTCTAGGTCTGATAGTTTTAAACATTCTAGTTCTGATAGTTCTAAATGTTCTAGTTTTAAACATTCTAGTTCTGATAGTTTTCATTCTGATAATTCTAAACATTCTAGTTCTGATAGTTCGAAACATTCTAGTTTTGATAGTTCTCATTCTGATAGTTCTAAACATTGTAGTTCTGATAGTTCTAAACATTCTAGTTCTGAAAGCTCTAAACATTGTAGTTCTGATAGTTCTAAACATTCTAGATCTGATAGTTTAAAAAAATTATAGTTCTGATAGTTCTAAACATTCTAGTTCTGATAGTTCTAAACATTCTAGTTCTAAGCGTTCTATATCTGACAGATCTAAACATTCTAGTTCTGATAGTTCTAAACATTCTAATTTTGATAGTTCTAAACATCCTAGTTCTAAGCGTTCTATATCTGACAGATCTAAACATTCTAGTTATGATAGTTCTAAACATTCTAGTTCTGATAGTTCTAAATGTTCTAGTTCTGATAGTTCTAAATGTTCTAGTTCTAAACGTTCTAGTTCTGATAGTTCTAAACGTTCTAGTTCTGATAGTTCTAAACATTCTAGTTCTGATAGTTCATAACATTCTAGATCTGATAGTTCATAACATTCTAGATCTGATAGTTCATAGCATTCTAGTTCTGATAGTTCTAAACATTCTAGTTCTGATAGTTCTAAACGTTCTAGTTCTGATAGTTCTAAACATTCTAGTTCTGATAGTTCTTGATCTGATAGTTTTAAACATTCTAGTTCTGATAGTTCTAAACATTCTAGTTTTAATAGTTCTAAACATTCTAGGTCTGATAGTTTTAAACATTCTAGTTCTGATAGTTCTAAATGTTCTAGTTTTAAACATTCTAGTTCTGATAGTTTTCATTCTGATAATTCTAAACATTCTAGTTCTGATAGTTCGAAACATTCTAGTTTTGATAGTTCTCATTCTGATAGTTCTAAACATTGTAGTTCTGATAGTTCTAAACATTCTAGTTCTGAAAGCTCTAAACATTCTAGTTCTGATAGTTCTAAACATTCTAGTTCTGATAGTTCTAAATGTTCTAGTTCTGAAAGCTCTAAACATTCTAGTTCTGATAGTTCTAAACATTCTAGATCTGATAGTTCTAAATGTTCTAGTTCTAAACATTCTAGATCTGATAGTTTAAAAAAATATAGTTCTGATAGTTCTAAACATTCTAGTTCTGATAGTTCTAAACATTCTAGTTCTAAGCGTTCTATATCTGACAGATCTAAACATTCTAGTTCTGATAGTTCTAAACATTCTAATTTTGATAGTTCTAAACATCCTAGTTCTAAGCGTTCTATATCTGACAGATCTAAACATTCTAGTTCTGATAGTTCTAAACATTCTAGTTCTAAGCGTTCTATATCTGACAGATCTAAACATTCTAGTTCTGATAGTTCTAAACATTCTAATTTTGATAGTTCTAAACATCCTAGTTCTAAGCGTTCTATATCTGACAGATCTAAACATTCTAGTTATGATAGTTCTAAACATTCTAGTTCTGATAGTTCTAAATGTTCTAGTTCTAAACATTCTAGATCTGATAGTTTTCATTCTGATAGTTCTAAACATTCTAGTTCTGATGGTTCTAAACATTCTAGTTCTGATAGCTCTAAACATTCTAGTTCTGATCGATCTAAACATTCTAGTTCTGAAAGCTCTAAACATTCTAGTTCTGATAGTTCTAAACATTCTAGTTTTAAACATTCTAGTTCCGATAGTTCTAAACATTCTAGTTCTGATAATTTTAAACATTCTAGTTCTGATAGTTCTAAATGTTCTAGTTCTGATAGTTCTAAATGTTCTAGTTCTAAACATTCTAGATCTGATAGTTCTAAACGTTCTAGATCTGATAGTTCTCATTCTGATAGTTCTAAACATTCTAGTTCTAAAAGCTCTAAACATTCTAGTTCTGATAGTTCTAAATGTTGTAGTTTTGATAGTTCTAAACATTCTAGTTCTAAACATTCTAGTTCTGACAGGTCATAACATTCTAGATCTGATAGTTCTAAACATTCTAGTTCTGATAATTTTAAACATTCTAGTTCTGATCGCTCTAAACGTTCTAGTTCTGAAAATGTTAAATGTTCTAGTTCTAAACATTCTAGATCTGATAGTTTTAAACATTCTAGTTCTGATAGTTCTAAACATTCTAGTTCTGAAAGCTCTAAACATTCTATTTCTGATAGTTCTAAATGTTCTAGTTTTGATAGTTCTAAACATTCTAGTTCTAAACATTCTAGTTCTGATAGTTCTAAACATTCTAGTTCTGATAGTTCTAAACATTCTAGTTCTGATAGTTCTAAACGTTCTAGTTCTGATAGTTCTAAACATTCTAGTTCTGATAGTTCTAAACATTCTAGTTTTAAACATTCTAGTTCTGATAGTTCATAACATTCTAGATCTGATAGTTTTAAACATTCTAGTTCTGATAGTTCTAAACATTCTAGTTTTAATAGTTCTAAACATTCTAGGTCTGATAGTTTTAAACATTCTAGTTCTGATAGTTCTAAATGTTCTAGTTTTAAACATTCTAGTTCTGATAGTTTTCATTCTGATAATTCTAAACATTCTAGTTCTGATAGTTCGAAACATTCTAGTTTTGATAGTTCTCATTCTGATAGTTCTAAACATTGTAGTTCTGATAGTTCTAAACATTCTAGTTCTGAAAGCTCTAAACATTCTAGTTCTGATAGTTCTAAACATTCTAGTTCTGATAGTTCTAAATGTTCTAGTTCTGATCGTTCTAAATGTTCTAGTTCTGAAAGCTCTAAACATTCTAGTTCTGATAGTTCTAAACATTCTAGATCTGATAGTTCTAAATGTTCTAGTTCTAAACATTCTAGATCTGATAGTTAAAAAAAATTATAGTTCTGATAGTTCTAAACATTCTAGTTCTGATAGTTCTAAACATTCTAGTTCTAAGCGTTCTATATCTGACAGATCTAAACATTCTAGTTCTGATAGTTCTAAACATTCTAATTTTGATAGTTCTAAAAATCCTAGTTCTAAGCGTTCTATATCTGACAGATCTAAACATTCTAGTTATGATAGTTCTAAACATTCTAGTTCTGATAGTTCTAAATGTTCTAGTTCTGATAGTTATAAATGTTCTAGTTCTAAACATTCTAGATCTGATAGTTTTCATTCTGATAGTTCTAAACATTCTAGTTCTGATGGTTCTAAACATTCTAGTTCTGATAGCTCTAAACATTCTAGTTCTGATCGATCTAAACATTCTAGTTCTGAAAGCTCTAAACATTCTAGTTCTGATAGTTCTAAACATTCTAGTTCTAAACATTCTAGTTCCGATAGTTCTAAACATTCTAGTTCTGATAATTTTAAACATTCTAGTTCTGATAGTTCTAAATGTTCTAGTTCTGATAGTTCTAAATGTTCTAGTTCTAAACATTCTAGATCTGATAGTTCTAAACGTTCTAGATCTGATAGTTCTCATTCTGATAGTTCTAAACATTCTAGTTCTGAAAGCTCTAAACATTCTAGTTCTGATAGTTCTAAATTTTCTAGTTTTGATAGTTCTAAACATTCTAGTTCTAAACATTCTAGTTCTGACAGGTCATAACATTCTAGATCTGATAGTTCTAAACATTCTAGTTCTGATAATTTTAAACGTTCTAGTTCTGATCGCTCTAAACGTTCTAGTTCTGAAAATGTTAAATGTTCTAGTTCTAAACATTCTAGATCTGATAGTTTTAAACATTCCAGTTCTGATAGTTCTAAACATTCTAGTTCTGAAAGCTCTAAACATTCTATTTCTGATAGTTCTAAATGTTCTAGTTTTGATAGTTCTAAACATTCTAGTTCTAAACATTCTAGTTCTGATAGTTCTAAACATTCTAGTTCTGATAGTTCTAAACATTCTAGTTCTGATAGTTCTAAACGTTCTAGTTCTGATAGTTCTAAACATTCTAGTTCTGATAGTTCTAAACATTCTAGTTTTAAACATTCTAGTTCCGATAGTTCTAAACATTCTAGTTCTGATAGTTCATAACGTTCTAGATCTGATAGTTTTAAACATTCTAGTTCTGATAGTTCTAAACATTCTAGTTCTGATAGTTCTAAACATTCTAGTTTTAAACATTCTAGTTCTGATAGTTCTAAACATTCTAGTTCTGATAGTTCATAACATTCTAGATCTGATAGTTCATAACATTCTAGATCTGATAGTTCATAACATTCTACTTCTGATAGTTCTAAACATTCTAGTTCTGATAGTTTTAAACATTCTAGTTCTGATAGTTCTAAACGTTCTAGTTCTGATAGTTCTAAACATTCTAGTTCTGATAGTTCTTGATCTGATAGTTTTAAACACTCTAGTTCTGATAGTTCTAAACGTTATAGTTTTAAACATTCTAGTTCTGATAGTTTTAAACATTCTAGTTCTGATAGTTCTAAACATTCTGGTTTTAATAGTTCTAAACATTCTAGGTCTGATAGTTCTAAACATTCTAGTTCTGATAGTTTCAAACATTCTAGTTCTGATAGTTTTCATTCTGATAATTCTAAACATTCTAGTTCTGATAGTTCGAAACATTCTAGTTTTGATAGTTCTCATTCTGATAGTTCTAAACATTGTAGTTCTGATAGTTCTAAACATTCTAGTTCTGAAAGCTCTAAACATTCTAGTTCTGATAGTTCTAAACATTCTAGTTCTGATAGTTCTAAATGTTCTAGTTCTGATCGTTCTAAATGTTCTAGTTCTGAAAGCTTAAACATTCTAGTTCTGATAGTTCTAAACATTCTAGATCTGATAGTTCTAAATGTTCTAGTTCTAAACATTCTAGATCTGATAGTTTTAAAAATTATAGTTCTGATAGTTCTAAACATTCTAGTTCTAAGCGTTCTATATCTGACAGATCTAAACATTCTAGTTCTGATAGTTCTAAACATTCTAATTTTGATAGTTCTAAACATCCTAGTTCTAAGCGTTCTATATCTGACAGATCTAAACATTCTAGTTATGATAGTTCTAAACATTCTAGTTCTGATAGTTCTAAATGTTCTAGTTCTGATAGTTCTAAATGTTCTAGTTCTAAACATTCTAGATCTGATAGTTTTCATTCTGATAATTCTAAACATTCTAGTTCTGATAGCTCTAAACATTCTAGTTCTGATCGATCTAAACATTCTAGTTCTGAAAGCTCTAAACATTCTAGTTCTGATAGTTCTAAACATTCTAGTTTTAAACATTCTAGTTCCGATAGTTCTAAATGTTCTAGTTCTGATAGTTCTAAATGTTCTAGTTCTAAACATTCTAGATCTGATAGTTCTAAACGTTCTAGATCTGATAGTTCTCATTCTGATAGTTCTAAACATTCTAGTTCTGAAAGCTCTAAACATTCTAGTTCTGATAGTTCTAAATGTTCTAGTTTTGATAGTTCTAAACATTCTAGTTCTAAACATTCTAGTTCTGATAATTTTAAACATTCTAGTTCTGATCGCTCTAAACGTTCTAGTTCTGAAAATGTTAAATGTTCTAGTTCTAAACATTCTAGATCTGATAGTTTTAAACATTCTACTTCTGATAGTTCTAGATCTGATAGTTCTCATTCTGATAGTTCTAAACATTCTAGTTCTGATAGTTCTAAACATTCTAGTTCTGAAAGCTCTAAACATTCTATTTCTGATAGTTCTAAATGTTCTAGTTTTGATAGTTCTAAACATTCTAGTTCTAAACATTCTAGTTCTGATAGTTCTAAACATTCTAGTTCTGATAGTTCTAAACATTCTAGTTCTGATAGTTCTAAACGTTCTAGTTCTGATAGTTCTAAACATTCTAGTTCTGATAGTTCTAAACATTCTAGTTTTAAACATTCTAGTTCCGATAGTTCTAAACATTCTAGTTCTGATAGTTCATAACATTCTAGATCTGATAGTTTTAAACATTCTAGTTCTGATAGTTCTAAACATTCTAGTTCTGATAGTTCTAAACATTCTAGTTTTAAACATTCTAGTTCCGATAGTTCTAAACATTCTAGTTCTGATAATTTTAAACATTCTAGTTCTGATAGTTCTAAATGTTCTAGTTCTGATAGTTCTAAATGTTCTAGTTCTAAACATTCTAGATCTGATAGTTCTAGATCTGATAGTTCTCATTCTGATAGTTCTAAACATTCTAGTTCTGAAAGCTCTAAACATTCTAGTTCTGATAGTTCTAAATGTTCTAGTTTTGATAGTTATAAACATTCTAGTTCTAAACATTCTAGTTCTGACAGGTCATAACATTCTAGATCTGATAGTTCTAAACATTCTAGTTCTGATAATTTTAAACATTCTAGTTCTGATCGCTCTAAACGTTCTAGTTCTGAAAATGTTAAATGTTCTAGTTCTAAACATTCTAGATCTGATAGTTTTAAACATTTTACTTCTGATAGTTCTAGATCTGATAGTTCTCATTCTGATAGTTCTAAACATTCTAGTTCTGATAGTTCTAAATGTTCTAGTTTTGATAGTTCTAAACATTCTAGTTCTAAACATTCTAGTTCTGACAGGTCATAACATTCTAGATCTGATAGTTCTAAACATTCTAGTTCTGATAGTTCTAAATGTTCTAGTTTTGATAGTTCTAAACATTCTAGTTCTAAACATTCTAGTTCTGATAGTTCTAAACATTCTAGTTCTGAAAGCTCTAAACATTCTAGTTCTGATAGTTCTAAACATTCTAGTTCTGATAGTTCTAAACGTTCTAGTTCTGATAGTTCTAAACATTCTAGTTCTGATAGTTCTAAACATTCTAGTTCTGATAGTTCTAAACGTTCTAGTTCTGATAGTTCTAAACGTTCTAGTTCTGATAGTTCTAAACATTCTAGTTCTGATAGTTCATAACATTCTAGATCTGATAGTTCATAACATTCTACTTCTGATAGTTCTAAACATTCTAGTTCTGATAGTTTTAAACATTCTAGTTCTGATAGTTCTAAACGTTCTAGTTCTGATAGTTCTAAACATTCTAGTTCTGATAGTTCTTGATCTGATAGTTTTAAACATTCTAGTTCTGATAGTTTTAAACATTCTAGTTCTGATAGTTCTAAACATTCTGGTTTTAATAGTTCTAAACATTCTAGTTCTGATAGTTTTAAACATTCTAGTTCTGATAGTTCTAAATGTTCTAGTTTTAAACATTCTAGTTCTGATAGTTTTCATTCTGATAATTCTAAACATTCTAGTTCTGATAGTTCGAAACATTCTAGTTTTGATAGTTCTCATTCTGATAGTTCTAAACATTGTAGTTCTGATAGTTCTAAACATTCTAGTTCTGAAAGCTCTAAACATTCTAGTTCTGATAGTTCTAAACATTCTAGTTCTGATAATTTTAAACATTCTAGTTCTGATCGCTCTAAACGTTCTAGTTCTGAAAATGTTAAATGTTCTAGTTCTAAACATTCTAGATCTGATAGTTTTAAACATTTTACTTCTGATAGTTCTAGATCTGATAGTTCTCATTCTGATAGTTCTAAACATTCTAGTTCTGATAGTTCTAAATGTTCTAGTTTTGATAGTTCTAAACATTCTAGTTCTAAACATTCTAGTTCTGACAGGTCATAACATTCTAGATCTGATAGTTCTAAACATTGTAGTTCTGATAGTTCTAAATGTTCTAGTTTTGATAGTTCTAAACATTCTAGTTCTAAACATTCTAGTTCTGATAGTTCTAAACATTCTAGTTCTGAAAGCTCTAAACATTCTAGTTCTGATAGTTCTAAACATTCTAGTTCTGATAGTTCTAAACGTTCTAGTTCTGATAGTTCTAAACATTCTAGTTCTGATAGTTCATAACATTCTAGATCTGATAGTTCATAACATTCTACTTCTGATAGTTCTAAACATTCTAGTTCTGATAGTTTTAAACATTCTAGTTCTGATAGTTCATAACATTCTAGATCTGATAGTTCATAACATTCTACTTCTGATAGTTCTAAACATTCTAGTTCTGATAGTTCTAAACATTCTAGTTCTGATAGTTCTTGATCTGATAGTTTTAAACATTCTAGTTCTGATAGTTTTAAACATTCTAGTTCTGATAGTTCTAAACATTCTGGTTTTAATAGTTCTAAACATTCTAGGTCTGATAGTTCTAAACATTCTAGTTCTGATAGTTTTAAACATTCTAGTTCTGATAGTTCTAAATGTTCTAGTTTTAAACATTCTAGTTCTGATAGTTTTCATTCTGATAATTCTAAACATTCTAGTTCTGATAGTTCGAAACATTCTAGTTTTGATAGTTCTCATTCTGATAGTTCTAAACATTGTAGTTCTGATAGTTCTAAACATTCTAGTTCTGAAAGCTCTAAACATTCTAGTTCTGATAGTTCTAAACATTCTAGTTCTGATAGTTCTAAATGTTCTAGTTCTGATCGTTCTAAATGTTCTAGTTCTGAAAGCTTAAACATTCTAGTTCTGATAGTTCTAAACATTCTAGATCTGATAGTTCTAAATGTTCTAGTTCTAAACATTCTAGATCTGATAGTTTTAAAAATTATAGTTCTGATAGTTCTAAACATTCTAGTTCTGATAGTTCTAAACATTCTAGTTCTAAGCGTTCTATATCTGACAGATCTAAACATTCTAGTTCTGATAGTTCTAAACATTCTAATTTTGATAGTTCTAAACATCCTAGTTCTAAGCGTTCTATATCTGACAGATCTAAACATTCTAGTTATGATAGTTCTAAACATTCTAGTTCTGATAGTTCTAAATGTTCTAGTTCTGATAGTTCTAAATGTTCTAGTTCTAAACATTCTAGATCTGATAGTTTTCATTCTGATAGTTCTAAACATTCTAGTTTTGATAGTTCTAAACATTCTAGTTCTAAACATTCTAGTTCTGACAGGTCATAACATTCTAGATCTGATAGTTCTAAACATTCTAGTTCTGATAATTTTAAACATTCTAGTTCTGATCGCTCTAAACGTTCTAGTTCTGATAGTTCTAAACATTCTAGTTCTGATAGTTCTAAACATTCTAGTTCTGATAGTTCTAAACATTCTAGTTCTGATAGTTCTAAACGTTCTAGTTCTGATAGTTCTAAACGTTCTAGTTCTGATAGTTCTAAACATTCTAGTTCTGATAGTTCATAACATTCTAGATCTGATAGTTCATAACATTCTACTTCTGATAGTTCTAAACATTCTAGTTCTGATAGTTTTAAACATTCTAGTTCTGATAGTTCTAAACGTTCTAGTTCTGATAGTTCTAAACATTCTAGTTCTGATAGTTCTTGATCTGATAGTTTTAAACATTCTAGTTCTGATAGTTTTAAACATTCTAGTTCTGATAGTTCTAAATGTTCTAGTTTTAAACATTCTAGTTCTGATAGTTTTCATTCTGATAATTCTAAACATTCTAGTTCTGATAGTTCGAAACATTCTAGTTTTGATAGTTCTCATTCTGATAGTTCTAAACATTGTAGTTCTGATAGTTCTAAACATTCTAGTTCTGAAAGCTCTAAACATTCTAGTTCTGATAGTTCTAAACATTCTAGTTCTGATAGTTCTAAATGTTCTAGTTCTGATCGTTCTAAATGTTCTAGTTCTGAAAGCTTAAACATTCTAGTTCTGATAGTTCTAAACATTCTAGATCTGATAGTTCTAAATGTTCTAGTTCTAAACATTCTAGATCTGATAGTTTTAAAAATTATAGTTCTGATAGTTCTAAACATTCTAGTTCTGATAGTTCTAAACATTCTAGTTCTAAGCGTTCTATATCTGACAGATCTAAACATTCTAGTTCTGATAGTTCTAAACATTCTAATTTTGATAGTTCTAAACATCCTAGTTCTAAGCGTTCTATATCTGACAGATCTAAACATTCTAGTTATGATAGTTCTAAACATTCTAGTTCTGATAGTTCTAAACATTCTAGTTCTAAACATTCTAGTTCTGACAGGTCATAACATTCTAGATCTGATAGTTCTAAATATTCTAGTTCTGATTGCTCTAAACGTTCTAGTTCTGAAAATGTTAAATGTTCTAGTTCTAAACATTCTAGATCTGATAGTTTTAAACATTTTACTTCTGATAGTTCTAGATCTGATAGTTCTCATTCTGATAGTTCTAAACATTCTACTTCTGATAGTTCTAAACATTCTAGTTCTGAAAGCTCTAAACATTCTAGTTCTGATAGTTCTAAATGTTCTAGTTTTGATAGTTCTAAACATTCTAGTTCTAAACATTCTAGTTCTGACAGGTCATAACATTCTAGATCTGATAGTTCTAAACATTCTAGTTCTAAACATTCTAGTTCTGATAGTTCATAACATTCTAGATCTGATAGTTCATAACATTCTAGATCTGATAGTTTTAAACATTCTACTTCTGATAGTTCTAAACATTCTAGTTCTGATAGTTCTAAACGTTCCAGTTCTGATAGTTCTAAACATTCTAGTTCTGATAGTTTTCAAAATTCTAGTTCGGATAGTTCTAAACATTCTAGTTCTGATAGTTCTAAACATTCTAGTTCTGATAGTTCTAATCATTCTAGTTCTGATAGTTCTGAACATTATAGTTTTTATAGTTCTAAACATTCCAGTTCTGATAGTTCTAGTTTTAAACATTCTAGTTCTGATAGTTCTGAACATTCTAGTTCTGATGGTTATTAACATTCTAGTTCTGATAGTTCTAAACGTTCTAATTCTGATTGTTCTAGATCTAAACATTCTAGTTCTGATAATTTTAAACGTTATAGTTCTGATATTTCTAAACATTCTAGTTCTGATAGTTCTAAACATTCTCGATCTGATAGTTCTAGTTCTGATAGTTCTAAACATTCTAGTTCTGATAGTAAACGTTTTACTTCTCTTCATCCTCTCCTCTTCCCCTACTCCCCCTCTCTTCCCCTACTCCCCCTCTCAACCCCTACTCCCCCTCTCTTCCCCTACTCCCCCTCTCATCCTCTACTCCCCCTCTTTTCCCTACTCCCCCTCTCAAACCCCACTCCCCCTCTCATCCCCTACTCCCCCTCTCAAACCCCACTCCCCTCTCATCCCCTACTCCCCCTCTCAAACCCTCCTCCCCTCTCAAACCCTACTCCCCTCTCACCCCCTACTCCCCCTCTCAAACCCTACTCCCCCTCTCACCACCTACTCCCCCTCTCAAACCCTACTCCCCCTCTCTTACCCTACTCCCCTCTCTTACCCTACTCCCCTCTCAAACCCTACTCCCCTCTCTTACCCTACTCCCCCTCTTCCCCCTCAACCCCTACTCCCTCTCTCAACCCCTACTCTCCTCTCAAACCCTACTCCCCTCTCATCCCCACTCCCCCTCTCATCCCCACTCCCCCTCTCATCCCCTACTCCCCTCTCATCCCCCACTCCCCCTCTCATCCCCTACTCCCCCTCGCATCCCCTACACCCCCTCTCATCCCCTATTCATCTTCTATTCCTCTGCTCCTTTCAGAAGTGAGGGATTAGAGAAGATTATGTAATGGAGAGAAAGGAGCACGAACACACACACACACACACACACACACACACACACACACACACACACACACACACACACACACACACACCTAATGCCCTCTCCCCCACTAAGTAAGCTGAAGAGAAGGCCAAAGGGTGCTGATTGACAGGCGAGAGATCAGTGTGTGTGTGTGTGAATTAGTGTGATTAAGGCCCAACAATGCAGCTTGGCATGGGGCTAATGCTCTCCTGCAGCTAGGGGAGGAGAGAGAAGGAGAGAGGGTCAGGAGGGAGGAGGAGAGAGGGGGAGGAGAGAGAAGGAGAGAGGGTCAGGAGGGAGGAGGAGAGGGGGAGGAGAGAGAAGGAGAGAGGGTCAGGAGGGAGGAGGAGAGAGGGGAGGAGAGAGAGAAGGAGAGAGGGGGAGGAGGGAGGAGGAGAGAGAGGGGGAGGAGGGAGGAGGAGAGAGGGGGAGGAGAGAGAAGGAGAGGGGGGTCAGGAGGGGGAGGAGAGAGAAGGAGAGAGGGGGAGGAGGAGGAGGAGAGAGGGGGAGGAGAGAGAAGGAGAAGGGGGAGGAGAGAGGGGGAGGAGGGAGGAGGAGAGAGGGGGAGGAGAGAGAAGGAGGAGGGGGGGAGGAGAGAGAAGGAGAGAGGGGGAGGAGAGAGAAGGAGAGAGGGTCAGGAGGGAGGAGGAGAGAGGGGGAGAGAGGGGGGGAGGAGGAGAAAGGGGCAGGAGGGGGAGGGAGGAAAGAGGAGGAAGGAGGGAGGTGGAGGGAGGAGGAGAGAGGTGGAGGGAGAGAGGGGCAGGAGGGAGGAGGAGAGAGGGGGAAGGAGGAAAGAGGAGGAGGGAGGGAGGTAGAGGGAGGCAGATGGACGTAGGTGGAGAGAGGGGGAGGAGAGAGGGGCAGGAAGGAGGGGGAGGAGAGAGGGGCAGGAAGGAAGATGAGGAGGAGGAGGAAGAGATGGTTAGAGGGTCTACAGGGGAACTATAGTCTGAGACGTGGAATGTGATGCACAGATTCGCAAAGGATCACTTCATTCGTTTTTGAATGTCACATTGGTCAGTGAGCCTCATTCTGCCCGATTTATATTTTAACTATGAGGGTTTGGTGTCACAGACTGATCCTGGAGAGTTTCCATAGAAGGTGCATTTCAGTCCAGGACTAGGCTGAATAAATGGGGTCTGGGAATGCTTCTACTGAGGATAAAAGGCCTCGTTTACACAGGCAGACAATATTCTGATCTTTTGACCAATTATAGCCCCCCCCCCATAAAAAGCTGATCTGATTGGTCAAAAAATAAATGTGTGAAAAAAATATAAGTATTGGGCTGCCTGTGTTAAAACGCAGCCTTAGTATCGTTAATCAACAGAGTGTCTGACACTGACAGCCCAGAGAGACCACTGTTTCCACCAGAGACACTGACAGCCCAGAGAGACCACTGTTTCCACCAGTAGAGACACTGACAGCCCAGAGAGACCACTGTTTCCACCAGCAGAGACACTGACAGCCCATAGAGACCACTGTTTTCACCAGAGACACTGACAGCCCAGAGAGACCACTGTTTCCACCACCAGAGACACTGACAGCCCATAGAGACCACTGTTTCCACCAGAGACACTGACAGCCCAGAGAGACCACTGTTTCCACCAGAGACACTGACAGCCCAGAGAGACCACTGTTTCCACCACCAGAGACACTGACAGCCCAGAGAGACCACTGTTTCCACCACCAGAGACACTGACAGCCCATAGAGACCACTGTTTCCACCAGTAGAGACACTGACAGCCCATAGAGACCACTGTTTCCACCAGTAGAGACACTGACAGCCCATAGAGACCACTGTTTCCACCAGTAGAGACACTGACAGCCCAGAGAGAACACTGTTTCCACCAGTAGAGACACTGACAGCCCATAGAGACCACTGTTTCCACCAGTAGAGACACTGACAGCCCATAGAGACCACTGTTTCCACCAGTAGAGACACTGACAGCCCAGAGAGAACACTGTTTCCACCAGTAGAGACACTGACAGCCCATAGAGACCACTGTTTCCACCAGCAGAGACACTGACAGCCCATAGAGACCACTGTTTCCACCAGTAGAGACACTGACAGCCCATAGAGACCACTGTTTCCACCAGAGACACTGACAGCCCAGAGAGACCACTGTTTCCACCAGTAGAGACACTGACAGCCCAGAGAGACCACTGTTTCCACCAGTAGAGACACTGACAGCCCAGAGAGACCACTGTTTCCACCAGTAGAGACACTGACAGCCCAGAGAGACCACTGTTTTCACCAGAGACACTGACAGCCCATAGAGACCACTGTTTTCACCAGAGACACTGACAGCCCATAGAGACCACTGTTTCCACCAGTAGAGACACTGACAGCCCATAGAGACCACTGTTTCCACCAGAGACACTGACAGCCCAGAGAGACCACTGTTTCCACCAGTAGAGACACTGACAGCCCAGAGAGACCACTGTTTCCACCAGTAGAGACACTGACAGCCCAGAGAGACCACTGTTTCCACCAGTAGAGACACTGACAGCCCATAGAGACCACTGTTTCCACCAGAGACACTGACAGCCCAGAGAGACCACTGTTTCCACCAGAGACACTGACAGCCCATAGAGACCACTGTTTCCACCAGCAGAGACACTGACAGCCCATAGAGACCACTGTTTTCACCAGTAGAGACACTGACAGCCCAGAGAGACCACTGTTTCCACAGAGACACTGACAGCCCAGAGAGACCACTGTTTCCACCAGCAGAGACACTGACAGCCCATAGAGACCACTGTTTCCACCAGTAGAGACACTGACAGCCCAGAGAGACCACTGTTTCCACCAGTAGAGACACTGACAGCCCAGAGAGACCACTGTTTCCACCAGTAGAGACACTGACAGCCCAGAGAGACCACTGTTTCCACCAGTAGAGACACTGACAGCCCAGAGAGACCACTGTTTCCACCAGTAGAGACACTGACAGCCCAGAGAGACCACTGTTTCCACCAGTAGAGACACTGACAGCCCATAGAGACCACTGTTTCCACCAGAGACACTGACAGCCCAGAGAGACCACTGTTTCCACCAGAGACACTGACAGCCCATAGAGACCACTGTTTCCACCAGCAGAGACACTGACAGCCCATAGAGACCACTGTTTTCACCAGTAGAGACACTGACAGCCCAGAGAGACCACTGTTTCCACCAGAGACACTGACAGCCCAGAGAGACCACTGTTTCCACCAGCAGAGACACTGACAGCCCATAGAGACCACTGTTTCCACCAGTAGAGACACTGACAGCCCAGAGAGACCACTGTTTCCACCAGCAGAGACACTGACATCCCATAGAGACCACTGTTTCCACCAGTAGAGACACTGACAGCCCATAGAGACCACTGTTTTCACCAGAGACACTGACAGCCCAGAGAGACCACTGTTTCCACCAGAGACACTGACAGCCCAGAGAGACCACTGTTTCCACCACCAGAGACACTGACAGCCCAGAGAGACCACTGTTTTCACCAGAGACACTGACAGCCCAGAGAGACCACTGTTTTCACCAGAGACACTGACAGCCCATAGAGACCACTGTTTCCACCAGAGACATTGACAGCCCAGAGAGACCACTGTTTCCACCAGTAGAGACACTGACAGCCCAGAGAGACCACTGTTTCCACCAGTAGAGACACTGACAGCCCATAGAGACCACTGTTTCCACCAGAGACACTGACAGCCCAGAGAGACCACTGTTTCCACCAGCAGAGACACTGACAGCCCAGAGAGACCACTGTTTTCACCAGTAGAGACACTGACAGCCCAGAGAGACCAGAAGCTTGGCTCCAGAACCCGTTAAGCCTCAACGATCCTTTGAGTCTATTGACCATGCTTTTGTGATCCCCTGTAGTCAACATCAATCATGTCCTGGAGACAGCATGGGAAACTAGGATGATGGATGGGTGTGTGTGTGTATGTGTGTGTGTGTGAGAAAGAGGGAAAGAAATAGAGAGAGAGAGAAATAGAGAGAGAGAGGGAGGGTGAGAGAGAGAGAAATAGAGAGAGAGAGAGAGACAGAGAGTGAGTGAGAGTGAGAGAGTGAGAGTGAGAGAGAGAGCAAATGAGTGAGTCAGTGAGTGAGTGAGAGCGAGAGATTGTATTTGTGTGTCCATGTGTAGTGCCTCCCCACCAGCTGTTATTCTCACAGAGGGAAGCCGTGATAAAAGGATAGAAGGAGGGATAAAGAATTCTAGAATGATAGATAGATGAAGGGATGACCTATAGCTCTCCGTCTTGATAAATGGAGGCTCCTGTCCTGGTCCCACCCAGGGTCTTCTGTTATGATTCATGGCAACACACACACACACACACACACACACACACACACACACACACACACACACACACACACACACACACACACATACACACAGACACAAACACACACAGACATAGACACACACACCCACCCAGAGACAGAGACACACAGAAGCAGAGATGTCAGAGAAGATAAAGGCAGATAAATGGCACCTCATCTGTCATCGTCCCTGTCTGCTAGCTTAGCACACACACCAATCTGTATCACTCAAACAATCTCTCTCTCTCTCTCTCTCTCTCTCTCTCTCTCTCTCTCTCTCTCTCTCTCTCTCACACACACACAACACAACACTCTCTCTCTCTCTCTCTCTCTCTCTCTCTCTCTCTCTCTCTCTCTCTCTCTCTCTCTCTCTCTCACACACTCTCGCTCCTGTCCGCTAGTCTTGATACAGACACAGACTCTCTCTCACTACACACTCTACTTAGTGACTGACCTTCCTCCTTGTAACTCGTCCTGTCAACAGCAGGACCTTTTGGCCCTG